>NC_041392.1:698207504-698221060 GCF_002162155.2 Triticum dicoccoides | reverse complement strand
GGTGCCCGTGGAGGGGTGGATGAATAGGACCCGCGTGGTGTGGAGGGCTGGATGAACAGTAGACGATGGAGGGGTGCCCGTGGAGGGGTGGTTGAACAGGACCCCGTGGTGTGGAGGGCTGGATAAACAGTAGACGGTGGAGGGGTGGTTAAACAGTAGCCGGCTGAGTAGCGCGCGGTGGAGGCTGGATGAACAGGGCCCGTGGAGGCTGGAGGAGGTCGACGGTGGAGATGAACAGTATCTCGTGGAGTCCCGTTTTGCGGTACGCCACACCCCTTCCGATGAACAGGACCCCCGTTTCGACCGTAGCGCTCCAACACAAGTCCGTTTCCTCCGTTTTGCGGTACGCCACACCCCTCCCGACCAACAGGACCCCCGTTTTGACCGTAGGAGGTCTGTTTACTCCGTTTTGCGGTATGCCAGACCCCTCCCGATCAACAGGACCCCATTCCGAACGTAGGAGGTCCGTTTCCTGCGTTGTGCGGTATGCCAGGCCTCGTTTCCATCGCCTGTTCCGCCCAAGCCGTCCCGATGAACACGACCACGAATTCCGTTCCGACCCAGCCGGTTGGCTCCCATGCATTCCGTTGCCTCCCAATGAAGACGACGCATTCCGTTGCCTCCCCATGAACATTACACATTCCGTTGTCTCTCCATGAACACGACACATTCCGTTGTCTCCCCATGAACACGACGACGACGCTGTTTCTCCGTTCCGACCCAGCCATGTACACGAGCCCTGGCCGTACGTATGCGCGATTAGGCGTTCGAGACCCTGCTCGTATGTACGTACATGGCCATATTTTCTTTCTTGCACCCTGGCCGTTGTATGTACGTGTACATGCTACGTGTGCACGTCTACTACGACACGTACGCGCCTCTACTACGACACGTGCGTGCCTCTACATTGACCAGTATATATGTACACGTTCGCGACCAGAATGACAACGATACGTATGCTTCGACCAGGTGGGTCCCGACTGTTAGGCACTTCCTTGCCTGCGAAGATGTAGCTGGTGGGTCCCAGCAGTCAGGGGGGTGAATCGTTTTAATTTTTTCTGCACGGACGAACTTCCTTGCGTGCGAAGATGTAGCTGGTGGGTCCCAGCAGTCGGGGGGCAAATGGTTTTGTTTTGCCCGGACGCACTTCCTTGCGTGCGAAGGTGTAGCTGGTGGGTCCCAGCAGTCAGGGGGAAACATTTTATTCGCGAAATACGGTGGACCGTACGGTGTGTCCCTACTGTCAGGTGGAGGAATCATTATTTTCCGCGTAGTAAGGAGGCACTTCCTTGCTGCCGCCGTTGACCTAGCTGTCAGCCTCTCCACGTACAATCCACGTCCGATGGAAGTCGTTCCTTGACCACATTGACCACGCCGCGCCGAGAGCACCAGGGTGGTGGACGACGGCGAGGCCTAGGAAGGGGACGACAAGGAGCCAGTGAAGACGCGGCAGTGGATGCCCACGCGGAGAGGTGTATGAGGGTTCACTCGTTTGGCTGCGGTGTGAGGCTGCTGTCGCCGCAGGGCCTGGCCAGCGGTGGGAATAGTAGGGGGCGGTGACGCCTCCGCGGCAGCATAGCCGACCACGGGAGGCAGGAGCAGGCAGCACGACCGGCGCTGCTTTGGGCAGTTGGAGCAAGAAGACCAGAGTTGAAGAAGCACTACGGCCGTTGGATGGACATCGTACGGTCACTTCAGCTAGAATCGTTTATATTGACTAAGTTGACAAAGCCCTTGGTACGTTAACTTAGTAGGCCTACAGGTCAGCTTCCGAAACGGTGCGCCCCAGATGTTAGGGGGAGGAATCTTTTTTTGGGGTGGTGAAGCTAGAATATCCGAGTTTGAAGAAGAAGCACGGCATCCGTTGGATGGACATCCAATGGCCACTGCTGCTAGAACCTGTGTTGACTATAAGTTGACAAAGCCTTGCATACGCGTCAACTCTGTTTTTTTAGGGGACGCGTCAACTTAGTAAGGCCAGAAGTGTGTGGCAGAGAACTTATAGCCCATTTGAGATTTGTAAGAATGTGTAGCCCATTTTTGAATTCTAATGGAATTTACTACAACCCATTTACAGTTTCTTAAAAGTACAACCCATTTCAACCAACCGTTCAAATAGAATTCAATAAAATTTCCCACATTTTGATGGGATCCGAAATATTTTTATCCCAAAATTTCTAGTCAGATTAAATACAATTTCAGTATAAATTTATATTACATAAAAATCCAATGAAATATTGCGCTCGCAACAATTAATGAAATTAAAATTTTCAATATCCAAAAATAATATTTTATAAAGTAATCATGTGTTTGGTGCATTTTCTATAGTTACTACCCAGTTTTTATAATTACATCCCATTTATTATTTCTTAAAGCCCATTTTCTTGTGAAGCCTAATGCATCCCTCCTAGGAAAGATTTGCAGCCCAGTGGGGCGGAGAATAACTACTTGACCTTGCCTGGGTATTCCTAAAAAAAGTACAGCTAGGCTAGCCATTTTCAGCTTGAAAAAAAATTAATATCTCGGCTGGATATCTGGCATGGGCTAGATGGGCCACAACCCGCCCAGTTAATACCTGCAGTGATGTTTTCGTTGTTGTTCAGAGGAGAACAATTAATATCTAGGCTAAACATCGAAAAACTCTGTAGGACTCACACCTCAAAAACACAAATACTGCTCGAGCTGCTTGGTCCTAGCTGTCGGCCGCTTCTTGTGCAATTCTCTCATTTATTGACTACTACATAGGTTGACAATGGTGTGGGACCGTGATGTCAGGAAACCAAGAGGAAACAAAATAAATTACTCCAGCGAGCGCTTCCACCTATGCCTCGTTGTCTCCCGTGGAAACCCCTTTCCTCCCTTTTTTTTGCTCAGGTAAGCACCAATGCATGCAGCACGTCCATGTGGTTATTAGGCAAGAAATAAAAGTGCTTTGCATGCTATGAATTACGACGGCCTGCATGGGTAGCTAATAAGGCATCCTCTTAACTGTTGTGATTAAATGTTGTGTTTAGAAGAGAGAAATATTCCTCGCGCTCCAACATTCTTTGGGACGGGCGGATAATGGACCAAAAGGAGATGGCAGCCATTGCTGCCGACCGGCTGGCCGGCAGGCAGCCGGAGGACAATGATGTCCCAATGGAGAACATGGTAGTCAACGATCCGGCGCCAACCCCCTCCTCCGCGCCATCCTCGCCGGTGCATTGCACCATGACCATCGGCGAGGCCCGTGCCCAATATATGGACACAGTGGGGCAGATGCATGAGCAGCAGTTCCGGGAGGCGCAGGCCGACGCCGCCTACAACCACGATCTCCTCGAGGAGCACCTGCAGGCGGAGGAGTAGATCGTCGTGGAGCGGGCGGAGCAGGAGGCGCTGCTCGACTCGTACCGCTCCGTCCGCAAGGGCCGCCTCGAGCGCTGGTGGTACCGCATGCGGGTGGTGGAGGCTGCGGCCGCCTACAAAGAGGAGAGCAAAGAGGGCAATGAAGCGGGCGAGGCGCTGTTTGGCGAGACCCAGGATGAGGCAGAGGACAATGCCGGCTCCGACGAGTCCCCGCTCCGCTAGCGTCGATGAGCCCTGCTTTGCCGAGGCCCCGCGGTGCCAACAACGAGGCAGAGGACACCGCCGGCTCCGCCGAGGCCCCGCCCCCAAACAACGAGGCAGAGGACATCACCGGCTCAGCCGAGGCCCCACCCTGCCGGCAACATGGGGGAGGATTTCCATCGCTCCGCTGAGGCACCGCCCGTCGGCAACGAGACAGAGGACATCGCTGGCTCCGCCGAGGCTCCGCCCCGCTGCTAATGAGGCCGTGCCACATAGAAAACGAGGAAGAGTAGAACACGGTAGGTCGCCGCCGCTCGGGTCCAAGTAAGGCCACCGCTGCTACCCTCCGGTTGAAGCCAAGCTAGGCGGGTTAACCACTGACGGCCGGTTAGCTTCTTGGCGGCGGCGTTGAGTCGAAGAGCTGCGCTGGAGAAGGACGCTGCTTCTACTTAACTGCTGGTGCAGTTGACTGACTGACATGTGGGCCCAACAGGCCACATGTCTGTTATGCAACTGCACCTGCAGTTTAGTCACTGAAGTTTCTATCCGGCTCAGCGGGACACAGGTGGGTAGCTTCGGTTAATTAATTATACCTCCAGCGCACCCCTTTTTAGTTGAAGAATGTATGAAATGTAATGAAATCCGGCATGTTTATATGAAATCTGTCCGTGTATGAATGAATTTATTTTGATTAGTGCGAATTCCCAGGGTGAACATTGGATGAACATGCAAAACAATGCGTACTAGCATTATTCCCAGGGTGATCACCTCGTTTACAGCAGTTTCACATGTACTCCCTCCGGTCCTTTCTAGTCTGCATACAAGTTTTGTCTGCACTCAAAGTATCTCTACTTTGGCCATCTTATACAAAAAAGTATGCACTTTCACAATGTGCGAAGTAAAAAGGAACAGGAGGAGTACAAAGAGTTTGAGCAGCTTTTTAGCGTTTCTGTACATTGCAATCAAACACACAGGCCTAGCAATTCATAGAGAACATTCAAAACAATCGATGATTATGCATCTCAGCGAATCACATGTCAGAGGCAATATTTACTTCACAACTAAAGAACAAAGAAAAAATTGATCGACGTTGCTGACAGCAAAGGGCGTCCCATTCGAAAATATCAAACGCATGTCTTGCTAAAATCAATGAGCAAAATTTGACAAGGTTGTCCCATTCCAAAATATCAAATGCCTACGATTGTGGAATGGGCAGGGTTTGCCATCAGTTTGGACATTGACATAGCACCTCGTGCTAAATAAGCAGCTGTTCGTTTTGTGCAGTTCCACCAAAATCAACCAAATTCGCGCGTAGCTTGTGTGATATTGCCCTTATTTGTTGCAACGCCTCGAACTTATCAGCACCTCCTTTCTTGTGGTGGAAATGAATGATTCAATGTATTCATGAACATTTTGTGCAGTTCCCATTGAAATCAAGCTGAGGACCCCTATTTGCACAAATACAAAAAGGTGATTAGTATAAAGCAAACTGTACTATGAATTGACAGTTTCAACAGGCACATACATGGTCCATGTAGAGCACACTTTTAGAAAAATGGAACTCACCAGAAAGAATCCTACAACAACATTGTATTCGCGCATCACAGCAAAAAAATCGAGATTTTGTCAGTCCTTCTGAGCTGAAGTTAGTTTGGTCTTGTGGGGAGTAATGTAACCATCCTTCAACTGCTCCTTCTGATGATAAGATAGACAGCGCTTCTTCATCCTGGCATAATCGGAACTAGTCACTTCACGTACTGCATATTCTTCTTCAGAGGAAGATGATCTTGTTGTGCAAAGACAAGAGGACTACTAAATGCTAGCATCACTGTTTGCTCGAAAAAAAGGAAAGGAAATATTTAAAACAGCACAGATGAAGCACTTCTCAAGGACAATACCACTTTTTCATGACAGTATCTAGACAGTAGCACAACACCAATAGAGATGACAAAGCTCAATCATATGGATGAAATCAGTGGGCGAGTACCAACCTTTGTCAAGAGACTTATTGTGTAGAGCATACAGATGAAGCAATTCTCCGGAACCATCTGTTGCTATCTACGGTGGTGGCCATGCTTACTATATACTCCTCGATTAGTTTAATGTTTCCAACATCTTCTTGTGCAGTTCAATTAAAATATATGGTATCTTCAAAGAAGATCCCTATTTGCACAAGTAAAGATAATTACATATTACATTAAGAGTGGCATCAAATCAGTGGCAAAACAATTGCTCGTTCCTGCCATAGCAATAAATTAAGATGCAAAACTATATCATTACTTGTGTCATCACAGTTCCAGTGCTTCATTACAGCACCGGGAGTTGATTTTTGTTTTTCTTCCGCTTGTTTTTCCCCTTCATCACTTGGTTCAATAACAGACAAACTTCGCCTTCAATTTAAGATTTGGCATGTCAATTAGGGATCACAAGTATAGTACTAAACTTAATTTTCTGATGAAAGTGGCAAAATACAGGCCAACAATTGTGAAATATCCTTATCTTACCTCAATGGGATATTACGGTGCACATACAGATTGGAAGTCTTGTCTCCATTTGTGCAATTCACTAAAATCAAGCAATATTATCGTACAAGTAGCACAACATATGAATGCACACTGCAGAATCATGTGAAAGAAGGCTAGTACTGACCTCTCATGATGCAGAATTCAAACAACTCACAAGAAGAAGATCTGAACCAAATTCGCCTTAACGGATACGAAGTAAGATCTCCTCTTGTGCAGTTCCACTAAGATCAAGCAATCAGGCAACATTGTCGGTGTGACATTTTTGTTGAGCTACACAAAACACTCTTAAAAAAAGTGTTTTGTGCAGTGCAACAAAAGTTCACAATGGCAACGAGGTGAAGTAGATAACCCTGTTTACACAGAGGTGCAAAGGAAACAATTAGTGGTCAATAACGGTGGATGACACAGAAGCCAACAAAAAGAAGCATCTACCTTATCTAAATGGGAAAGAAAGCAAGACAGTAGCATTTCTCAAACGGTGGCGTTGATTAATATTAACATAGAGATTATATTAACAATAAAATTCGTTAAACATGTAATTTGCTTTTAACTGTGGCATTGCATCAATTTTCCATCAGCATTATTAGAGGGTGTTTGTTTACAGGGACATTTTGGTGTAGGGACTAAAAAAACTCTGTGTCAGTCCCATCTAAACCAAACAGGACGGACTTTTCGGGACTAAAAGTGGGCATTTGGGACTAAAGAAAGAAGACCCCGAGGGAGTCTTTTTGGGACTTTTTCCAACAGTTGCCCCTGCCACGCATCACACCTTGTCTCTATTAGTTCATTACTAGGGGTAACATGGTCTTTTAGCATGTCATTTGATAACCTCTAGTCCATGTTTACTCCCTGGAAGCCAGCAGGTAGGGACTAGGGAGTTTTTAACCAAACATGACCTTAGATTAACAACAGCTAATGAGTTGCACGGGATAGTGGACGCCCCAGCAGCATGTGCATCTACCGATGTACTGTGGTCATGCACAGTCTGTTGCAACAAAGAACAAACAACCAAGGAGCATATTTGGGTTGGCCCCAGTTTTGTTATCTTTAGACACCTTTCCCTACGTGAGCGCAACAAATCTAGTCCTGCTCAAACTCTACAGCCTTGTCCATTCCTTTCCTTTTTGAACTAGTACTTTCGCCCCTTCCTTTCCTCTTTGAACCACATCCTAGATTTATGTGATACAACTTTCCCCACTACTTTCCCCCATTCCTTCCCTCTTTCAACCACGTCCTAGATTAATGCTATACAACTTTCCCCCTTCATTTCCTCTTTGAACCATGTCCTAGATTCATGCTATATATAACTTTTCCCACTACTTTCCCCCACTCCTTTCCTCTTTGAACCACGTCCTAGATTGATGGTATACATGCAGCGAGAGCAATGCATGTGGAGTAAGTAAATTATACCTTAAGGTTCTTGGGGCGTGGTTCCGTGGGCGATGGGATGGCGGCAAAGAAGAAGGGGTCGGAGGCCCTCCCACGCCGCCGCTAGGTGGAAAGTGAACAGCTACGCCGGTAGTCCCTCGCCGACAGCGACAACGTTAAGCCTCCTTCCCTTCTTGGTGGATGGATCCTGCCGGCTCTTTGAGCAGCAGTGAGGGGAGAGAGAGGCCAACGAAGTCTTGTTTAGATCTAGAGAGGGAGAGAGAGTGTGAAGAGAGAAACTACAAGCGCTGAGGTCTAGCGGGAGAGGGCGAGACAGTGTGAAGAGAGCAACTACAAGCGCTGAGGCTCCATCGTGTATATATATACTTGAGAGAGAGTGTGAAGCGTGCAAACCCTAGAAAACATTTTGACCAGTCAAAGAATCCTCCTGGCACAAATTATGCTCAAGTGTAGTTATCGAACCAGAGACCTCAAGTTTGATGAGCGAACAGGCTAACCAGCTACACAACCCTCCCGTTATGTTCAACGAGAGGGAAATAACCTTTTATACATTCGTGCATTCGTGTGACAAGCATGCCGTGTTTTTTGTGTGTGTGGGAGTCATTGGGATTTCAATCATAATCGTGTCATGCGGCTTTCACTAGTAGAAAAAGGGTCAAATGTGAAGCACAATAGTGCCGGTTTGAATTTGAGCCGGCACTAATGTGTACATTAGTGCCGGTTCCAATGGCTAGCCGGGCCGCTCTCATTAGTACCGGTTCGTGGCGAACCTTTAGCACCGGTTCGTGCCACGAACTGGTACTAAAGTGAGTGTTGGCAGGATGTTGTCAGTCCGGGGCCCCTCCAGCACCGTTAGTACCGGGTCGTATCACGAACCGGTACTAAAGGTCATCCTACATAGACCCTTCATCCACCCGAGCTCGCTCTGTTCTTCCGCTTTCCCCTCTCCTCTCTGTTCTTTTCCCTCTTCCTCTCAAGCTCATCAAACATTTTGCCCAAGATTTGAAGGCCCTCATCCATTCAAATGATCACAAAGGTTAGCAACTTTTTCCTTTCATCTCTCATTGCTAGATTAGCTCGTGCAATGCTTTATATTGTGATTGATTTTTGAGTTTAGTAATTTGGGAGGAATTATATATATGTGCTAGTATTTGATTTATATGCAATTTGAGGTCAAAAATAATACTTAGTTTGCATATGTAGGTGTGGTTTACTTAGTACCTTCTAAATCTCCGTCGTAACCACCGTCGATCGCTCGCAACGTCCCGTCGCCGGCACCACCTTGTGGTGAGCCTCTTGTTCATGAAGTTTTATATAAAAAATTGATGTTTGTGTGATTTGTATATATAGTTACTCGTATAATTATCTTACCCATATGTTGTTTGTTATACATAGTGCCATGGTTTTGATATCCGTCCCCGTCGGCCCTCGTCCAGGTTATGATTCGGATGTGGTATATTCTCTTTTAAAACTATTCATTGCATTTCGTGTTTATGACAAATTATGCCCATCAAGTTGACATAGATATTTATATATAGCAGGTAGTTGAACCGGAAATTCCAACCGACCCTATTGTCGAGAGGTTAAATTTAGTTGAAAGAGAAAAGGAGGATTTGAAGGAAAAATTGAAAAGAATTGAGGGGGATAAGATGGAATTGGAGTTGCATGTTGCTGATGTCATTGATGATCACAAGATTAAGATGGAGAAAATGCGCTTGAAGATTAGAAAGATTAGAAAATATGCCATTCATAGTGAGGCTTGGTATCATTATGCTGTTGGATCAATTGTTACCTTAGTTGCGATCTTGATCACATTTGTTGTTGCATTTAAATTCTTTAGCTAGAGAGTTATTTGTTTGTTGCATTTAAGTGTTGTATGATCTTTATGTATGAACTTTACGTATTGTATTAATTTGATGTTTTCGGTGCTGTGTATTGAAGATGAGCTGGCAATGGATGTACGATGACCGATGCTCTCCCGAGTTCATTAATGGCGTGTGTACTTTTCTGCTTGCGGCTGAGGCAAACAAGCGTCAAGAACCATTCACGTCCATGTGCGGCCAATGGTTTTATGCATTGTCCATGTGCTGGCTGTAAGAATGGTCATAATTACTCTACGTCAAGAACCATTCACGTCCACCTGTTTGAGTCCGGTTTCATGCCCCACTATAATGTTTGGACCAAGCATGGAGAAAGATGGGTTATGATGGAAGACAATGAAGAAGAAGAGGACGACGACAGCTATCCTGGCCGTGGGTTCCCTGAATACGATGATACAACAATGAGGGAAGAAGCTGAGCCGATAATGCGGGAAGAAGCTGAGCCGGCAACGTGGGAAGATGCTGAAGAAGAGGCGTCAGATGAGCCTGTTCATGATCTAGGTCGGGCCATTGCCGATGTAAAGAGAAACTGCGCAAGTGATTTGGAGAAGAAGAAGTTGCAGCGCATGTTAGAGGATCACAAAAAAATGTTGTACCCGAATTGCGTAGGTGACAAGAAAAAGCTGGGCACCACACTGGAATTGCTGCAATGGAAGGCAGAGAATGGTGTATCTGACAAGGGATTTGGAAAGTTGCTGGTAATGATAAAGGATATGCTTCCAAAGGACAACGAATTGCCCGAGAGTCCGTACGAAGCAAAGAAGGCTGTCTGCCCTCTAGGGTTAGACGTGCAGAAGATACATGCATGCCCTAATGATTGCATCCTCTACCGCGGTGAGTACGAGGATTTGAACGCTTGCCAGGTATGCGGTGCATTGCGCTATAAGATCAGCCACGATGACCCTGGTGATGTCGAGGGCGAGCGCCCCAGGAAGAAGATTCCTGCCAATGTGATGTGGTATGCTCCTATAATACCACGGTTGAAACGTTTGCTCCAAAACAAAGAGCATGCCAAGGCGATGCGATGGCACAGAGAAGATCATAAGAAAGACGGAAAGTTGAGAGTACCTGCTGACGGGTCGCAGTGGAGAAAAATCGAAAGAAAGTACGGGAAGGAGTTTGCAGATGACGCAAGGAACGTATGGTTTGGTCTAAGCGCAGATGGCATTAATCCTTTTGGGGAGCAGAGCAGCAACCATAGCACCTGGCCTGTGACTCTATGTTTGTATAACCTTCCTCCTTGGTTGTGCATGAAGAGGAAGTTCATTATGATGCCAGTGCTCATTCAAGGCCCGAAGCAACCCGACAACGACATTTATGTGTACCTAAGGCCATTAGTTGAAAAACTCTTACAACTGTGGAATGGAACAAGTGTACGTGCGTGGGATGAGCACATGGGGGAAGAATTTGACCTAAAGGCGTTGCTGTTCGTGACCATCAATGATTGGCCTGCTCTCAGTAA
Organism: Triticum dicoccoides; assembly: GCF_002162155.2. Taxonomy (NCBI): domain Eukaryota; kingdom Viridiplantae; phylum Streptophyta; class Magnoliopsida; order Poales; family Poaceae; genus Triticum; species Triticum dicoccoides. The sequence goes on along the minus strand of NC_041392.1, from coordinate 698,210,258 downwards.
CCTTTCAGGACAGACAAACAAGGGTACCGCGCATGCACGTACTGTTTGGACGATACCGACAGTATATATTTGGCTAATTGTAAGAAGAATGTGTACCTGGGACATTGTCGATTTCTTCCGAGCAGGCATCCCATAAGAAAGAAACGCAAGCATTTGAAAGGTGAGGCGGATCACCGGACGAAGCATCGCCATCGTACTAGTGCTGATGTACATGATATGGTCAAGGATTTGAAGGTGGTCTTTGGAAAGGGTCCTGGTGGACAACCTGTTCCGAATGACGCTGACGGACGTGCACCCATGTGGAAGAAGAAATCTATATTTTGGGACCTGCCCAATTGGAAAGACCTAGAGGTCCGCTCCGCAATCGACGTGATGCACGTGACGAAGAATCTTTGTGTGACCTGCTTGGCTTCTTGGGCATCTATGGGAAGACAAAAGATACACCTGAGGCACGGGAGGACCAAGCAACGTATGCACGGAAAAGACGGCATACATCAGGGTCATGCAAGCTACGCTCTTACCAAAGAAGAGAAGGAAATCTTCTTTGAATGCTTGCTTAGTATTAAGGTACCGTCTGGCTTCTCGTCGAATATAAAGGGAATAATAAACATGGCAGAGAAAAAGTTCCAGAACCTAAAGTCTCATGACTGCCACGTGATTATGATGCAACTGCTTCCGGTTGCATTGAGGGGGCTTCTACCAGAAAACGTTCGATTAGCCATTGTGAAGCTATGTGCATTTCTCAATGCAATCTCTCAGAAGGTAATCGATCTAGAAATCATACCAAGGTTAGAGAATGATTTGGTGCAATGTCTTGTCAGTTTCGAGTTGGTGTTCCCACCATCCTTCTTCAACATCATGACGCACATCCTAGTTCACCTATGCAAAGAGATTAATGTTTTGGGTCCTGTATTTCTACACAATATGTTCCCCTTTGAGAGGTTCATGGGAGTCTTAAAGAAATATGTTCATAACCGTGCTAGGCCAGAAGGAAGCATCTCCAAGGGCCATGAAAATGAGGAGGTCATTGAGTTTTGTATTGACTTTATTCCTGACCTTAAGCCGATTGGTGTTCCTGAATCGTGGCATAAGGGCAGACTGGATGGAAAAGGCATGCTAGGAGGGGAACAAATAATATGTATGGACGGACATTCTCTCACTGAAGCACACTACACAGTTCTACAGAATTCCGCCTTGGTGGCTCCGTATATGGATGAACACAAGAATTTGCTACAGTCCAAACACCCACAGCGGTCTGATGACTGGATTACACGTGAACAAACCAGGAGTTTCGCCAGCTGGTTGCAGACATGTACCATGCATGACACCTCTATTGAAGATGACCTGTACTTGTTGTCCTAATTACCATCTTCGAATATAATGACTTTCAAAGGGTACGAGATAAATGGTAATACATTTTACACGATCGCCCAAGATAAGAAGAGCTCCAACCAAAACAGTGGTGTCCACTTTGATGCAGAAACCAAGACGGGAAAGGAAACATATTATGGTTATATACAGGACATATGGGAACTTGACTATCGACGTGGTTTGAAGGTCCCTTTGTTTCGGTGCAAACGGGTCAATATGACACGAGGCGGGGTAATGGAAGACCCGCAGTACGGAATGACAATAGTGGATCTCAACAATTCGTCCTAGCCAATGATGTGGCACAGGTTTTCTTTGTGAAGGACATGTCTACCAAGCCAAGAAAAAGAAAATATAAGGAAGCGAATGCATCATACGATGAGCCAAAGCGGCACATAGTTCTTTCTGGGAAGAGAAACATCACGGGAGTGGATGACAAGACAGACATGTCAGAAGATTATGAGAAGTTTGATGAAATTGCTCCATTCACAGTGAATATTGACCCGAGCATCCCGTTAAATGATGAAGATTTTCCATGGTTACGGCGCAAAGGGACACACGCGAAGAAAAAGTTTCACACCCAAAGATCTGGGATGTGATAGGCTTCACTATCATCACTTTCTTCTGTGTTTCACACCCAGGAGGGAATCTCTGTAATAGTTAGGGTAGTTATGTGTTTTGGCATTTGAAACGCGAAGAAATTTAATGTGCAAACAAATTCTTTCATGCCTTTAGTAATTTTTAAAGTTAAGTTATTCACAAACTAGTGATTCACACTAATTTCAAATAATTCAAAATTTAAACTATTCAAATTTGAAAACTACGAGCACTAACAGAAAGTTTGTAATTTTTTGTACCTAAAACAAAAACATTCACAAAGAAACTCTAAATACACAAAAAAACAACTCAAAAATAAATAAAGAAAAAAAAATAAAAAAAACCCGCCTACTGGGCCAAAGCGGACGACATACGACTAGAAACCCAACCTGTTGTTGGGCCAGGATGCAGGCCCGCAAAGGCCCAGTAAGCCCACAAGGCAGCACAGAACATGTAGGCCCAGTAGGCCTGCTTTGGAGAGGAGCTCGAGAGAGCTACCGCACGGGGGGTTATAAACCAGTGCGGACGCCCCTCGGCTAGCAAGGTGGGACTAAACTTGCCGCACCGCACCTGCGCTAGCGCACCCCCTTTAGTACCGGGTGGTGGCACCAACCGGTACTAAAGGGGGGACCTTTAGTACCGGTTGGAGCCACCACCCGGTACTAAGGGGGGTGCGCTTCCTACCGCTTGGCCTGGCCAAAACAAGCCTTTAGTACTGGTTGGTGGCTCCAACCGGTACTAAAGGTCCATCCTATATAACTAAATACTTCAAAAATTTAAGTTTCTCAT
>NC_041392.1:698197506-698206829 GCF_002162155.2 Triticum dicoccoides | reverse complement strand
GTCGCCGCCCCGTCGTCCCCGTCCCCGTCGTCCCCGTCGTCACCGCCGCCCCGTCCCGGCCCGTCCCCGTCACCGTCATCGCCGCCCCGTCCCCGTCGTCGCCGCCCCGGCCCGTACGTACCCGTCCCCGTCGTCACTGCCCCGTCCCTGTCCCCTTCGTCGCCATCCCCGTCGTCGCCGCGCCCGTCGCCGTCCCCGTCGCCTCTCGCCTCGCCGGTGACCACACACACACACAACACATTTTCTTAGTTTTTTAATTATAGAAATAGTTATAAAAATGTTTGAATTTTTTCTTTTTTTAGTTATAGAAATAGTTAGTTATATAGCATTGTTAGAAATGTTAGAATTGTTAGAAATTTTTCTGTTTTTTAGTTGTAGAAATAGTTATAAAAAAGTTAGAATTGTTAGAAATTTTTCTATTTTTTAGTTATAGCAATAGTTATAAAAAAGTTAGAAATTTTTCTTTTTTTAGTTATAGAAATATTAGAAATGTTATACAAATGTTAGTTATATATATAGAAATGTTATAATTTTTTTCTTCTTCTTTTAGTTATAGAAATATTAGAAATGTTATAGAAATGTTAGTTATATAGCATAGTTAGAAATGTTATAGGAATGTTAGTTATATAGAAATGTTAGAAATTTTAGTTATCAAAATCCAATCATTAAAAAAGGTTACCTTTTGTGGGCATATAGCTAGTATTTGTTCTCGACGATGCCCGGCCCGCATCCTCGCCGTCGACCCGTCCGCGATGACGTCCGGCTGACCCATGTCCAGGACTGGGCTCCGCCGGGCTGGCACTGGGAGGTGCTACCTGGAGGGGCGCGCCGCTTGATGAGGAACCCGGCCCCGGGTCCCGTCGTCGACCCTGATCTCATTTGGTGGCGTTCGCGTGGGCCAATTTCGGTACGGTGGGAGCCGGCCCCGCCGGAGGTGGTACGTCGCTGTGTCAGGGAGGAGGACGAGCACGTCCATCGCTACATGGTTGCGTTAGAGGGCGGCAGGTTCTCCAATACCTGGCAGTTTCTTCAGGGATCTCACTTCAGCTATGATCCTGTGAGGGTTCCTTCTCTTTGGGTGTCCACCGCCTGCGCTGCAGGAACCGCGAGTGTCCTAGATTCTTCTGTAGTATTCGATCTTTATTAGCTACCTAGCCAGTGATGTATTCGATATATAATATTCGAGACGATGTATTCGAGATTATATCTATTATTCGAGACGATGTATTCGAGATTATATCTATTATTCGAGATGATGTATTCGAGATTATATCTATTATTCGAGACGATGTATTCAAGATTATATCTATTATTCGAGACGACGTATTTGAGATTATATTCGATGATGCTTATTATGTACTATGATTGATTCAGTTTTTCCTTATTAATTGATTGCATCCATGCATTGTAATTTGAATATATTTCTTTTGGATTAGTTAAACAAAACCTATGGCGGAAAATACCGGCAGAGAGGGAGAAGAGGCCCTGTTCAATATCATACGCAATCCTCGCGGGCCAGATGATGATCAGAATGAAGAAGATTATGACGGCTCCGAATATCTAAACAACACCGGGGAGGGTGATATGATATTCGATCACGATGACCGAATTGATGAAGTCATGAACTATGAACATGTCGAAGAAAATGTTGATCTTGGAACAACAAAGACCGGCGAGGTATATATATTTATATAAGCAGGCATCTGGTGATCATCACATGTTTTAAATGACTTGAAGATATATTGATGAATCGATCTTTCTTCTTTCAGCCATTCGGATCGAGCAAATCTTCAGGCAACAGGACGAAACGAGGCCCGAACAAAAAGTTGAAGGAGGGCGTAATGTACAATATCAAGGCAATCAGACCTAATGGCGAACCATTAGCGCCTAAGAAGATTGCGGACAAGTTCATTCATTAGTGCGGAGTTCTTGTGAAGGACCAACTCCCGATCTCCCTTCAAGAATGGAGAGAGCCAGGAAAGCCACGTCTAGGAGTTACTTTTGTCGACGACAGACAAAAACATTTGCTTTGGGAAACGCTCATGAAACATTTCACCCTACCAGATCATTTCACAGATGCAGATGTGGAGAAAGTCAAGGACGCTGCTCTTAGGAAGATGGCGGTAGCATTCAAGAACCACAAGATTCGTGAATGGGCCAAGTACGTCAAGGGAGGAAAGAAGACTCTAGTATTCGAGGGAACACTAGAGAAGCAAAGTGCTCATTGGGACGATTTCGTGAAATTCAAGGATTCAGAATTATCTATGGAACGGTCCAGAATAAACAAGGCCAATGCCACAAAAAAGGATAAGTTCCATAAGCTGGGGCCAGGTGGCTATGCGGTGGGAATGCCTAAGTGGGATAAGTCTGAGAAAGAGATGATGGATGCAGGTGTCACTCCAGAAACATTGAGTTGGCCACCAGGTGCAGGACTTGGTTCTATGCGCATGGGGGGGAGTTGGACCCGAAGACAGGCAAAGTTTCGAAGAAGGCATGTCTGGACGGAGCCGAAGATAAGCTACTTGTTGCAATAGAAGAGGCTCGATCGGGGTTGTTCGAGCCCAACAGAGAGAACGACCAGCTTACGCGTGCCCTGGGAAATCCTGAACACCCAGGAAGAACACGAGGCATGGGCGCTATTCCGTGGTATGAGGGGTTTTCGGACTGGAACGCCGAGTATAGAACCCGTGCGAGAAAGAAGATTGCGGAGGAGAAGAAGAGGAAGATGGAGGAGGAGCAGAGGAAGCTAGACTATGAATGCCTTCAAGGCCTAGAATCAGCGCATGCGGACTTGGCAGTCAAATTCTAGCGGCAGCAGGAGCAGATCTACTCACTTAGCCAGCAAAGGGGGTCTCAGCAGCTAGTGGATGATCGAACAATGGATAGCACCGTCCCATCCATGCCGAGAAGCAGCGTGGGTTCCACCCCGGGCGACGCATTGCTGGATAGCTACCCAATGGATGACATCATGGAGAACACTAACTGCGAGCTACACTTCAAAATGAATAACATATCCATGAAGGTGGCGGACGCCCTTGCTTTTACAAATCCCCCCGAGGAAACCTTCCATTGCAACCCGATTCCAGCGGGCTATGCTCGTGTCTTGGTTGATGAGGTGGTGGACCAATATTCGGGGCTAGAGCTTGACATTCCTAGAGGTGACGATGAGCACACACTAGGAGAGGCCAACCATCATATCATCCTATGGAGAAAGGATTGCATCATCTTTCGAAGGCCACCGACACCGCGTCATCCGACTCCTCGTCGCAGTCCGCCACCGAGTCAGCAGACTCCCGCTCTTCCAAATCCACCAACGCGTCAGGCCACTCCTCCTCCAAGTCCGGCACAGCTTCAGGCCACTCCTCCTCCAAGTCCGGCACAGCTTCAGGCCACTCCTCCTCCAAGTCCGGCACAACTTCAGGCCACTCCTCCTCCCAGTCCGGCACAACTTCAGGCCACTCCTCCTCCTCCAACTCAGCCACGTCAGCCATCTTCGCCGCCTCAGCAATCATGGAAGAGAGCCGCCTCAGCTATGGTGCATAGCGGTACAAGTCGAGGTAGTACTGGAGGTACAGGCGGAGGCAAGCGATTTCAATATGGTCCAAGCCTCGCGCCTCTTCCACAGAGGCCTTACGACAAGTCCGAGGAGGAAAACGTAGACATATCGAAGGCCGAGGTGGATGCCCATTTTGCACCGAAACCACCACCGCTGCCAAGGGAGAAAGTGCCTATGGAAAAGATTGACCACTTCATTCGTATGGCTAGAGCACCAGCTCCCAAGCCTGTTGACGCAGACTATGAGCGCCACATCAAGAAGTTAAATCGAGCATGTCTACAGAAAGAGCCGAGCTCGAGCTCGAGCAAATCAGCTGCAAAAGGAGCGGTAAAACCGTTCCCCAGCTGGGAGAACAGGCGGCACAATCAATCCCCCCGCTTGTTGTGCCAACAACACATGAGAGTAGGCGCGCCCAATATTATTGTGGGCAAACCGTTAACGTTCCCGGGGTGGGCGATGTGGTAATAACCGAGGAGCATATTGCGCATGCTGAATCGATCGGGATCACTGTTGGACAACACCTCGATATCGAGCCCGTGTCTCCGACTAGAGAGGAGGAAATAAAACAAAAATATGCCCGAGGCCAACCTTTGGTCGAGCCAGAGGAGGTCAATAAGCTCCCTACGAGAACGTATGAATTGCATCAATGGTACATGGACATTACCAAGATTTCCAATCGAGAGTCCCTCATGGTGAATGTCAACAAGGAGCATTACTACCATAAGAAAGATGTGACCGTTGAGTATTCAGAACTATTTCAGCTATACAATAAAGACGCACTCGACAAATCTATCGTCAGTTGCTATTGTCTGTAAGTGATTTCTTTCTGTAATTTAAGTCTCAAGCTAGCTGTAGTCATCATTTTGATCAATCATTACCTGTAATTATCCTCACTATATTATTTTCTATGGTATTATGCAGGATGAAGATTTATGAAATGAAAAAAGTGGACGCTATGGCATTGGGTTCATTGACCCAAATACCATTAATGAATACACATGGAACATAGATCCATATCACGAAAAATGTGTAGAGGAAAGCATGCTACAGTTCTTCAAGGTACTCAAATACAATGAAGATATACTACTTCCTTACAACTTCCAGTGAGTCACACTGTCTTGTACTACAAATTCTGTTTTCCCTACTAGCTATAGATACATGTTTTTGCTTACATATGCCCGCTTAATTAAGACATGCAAATGTGTGTGGATGCAGATTTCACTGGATCTTGTTAATCATTAAAGTTGATGAAGGAACAGTTGAAGTACTAGACTTACTACTTAAGAAAGCAAGTGACTACACCATCGTGAAGGGGATAGTCAACAGGTAATTTCAATCATTATTAACTATATGTCGGCCTATTTAATTAGTTCGTCATTTCCTGATAACAACTATTTAATAATCCATTTATTCATTTTCTTTGTCGGCGGGCAGGGCTTGGGCAAAGTTCATCAGGGCCACTCCAGGCCCATGGAAACAAAATCTTAAATGGTATCGACCCAAGCTAAGTAATTAAGTAGTACTAGCTAGCTTCCATCTCTTTAATTATCATGCTTGATTAATTATTATCTGATCAAATTCCATTCTCGTAAAGGCCCTAAAGCAGGCGCCGGGGAATGATCTATGTGCATACTACGTTTGCGAGAACATTCGCATGATGGCGTCCGACAGGAGCAAATCTCAAAGACAGGAGTGGGTACGATATCGATTGTCAGAACACTATTGACAATTTTTATACCATTATCGATATCTAGTCACACAACTAATACACATGCATATTGATCTCCTTCTTAACAGTTCAAAGAGGTGCGGGACAAGCTCCTAGCACAGGACCGCATAGAAGCAATTCAAGAGGAAATAGCGGGATTTTTGCTCGACCAGGTCATAGATCCCAAAGGAGAATACTATTACCCGCTACCGCCCCCATGAACCACTTCCAATTGTTATCGTGCTCCGAAGGCACCAATTAGCTAGGATAATGCCACTGGCTCCGAAGGCACCAATCAGGAGAAATTGTATATATATACATGTGTGTATATATGTGTGAATTAATTAATGGTGGTTGTGTGAGACATTCGACGATATATATATATATATATATATATATATATATATATATATTATGATTGGTTCTACTAAAAATTCTATTTATATATATGCATAACGTGTACAATATGTAGTATCGTAAAATACCAGCAAACGAAAAATAATTAAATGGAAAACACAAAATTAAATGAAAAAGAAATCATAAACGCAAAACCCCCCCAACATTTTAATACCGGTTGGTGACACCAACTGGTACTAAAGGGCTCCCTGCCCCCGAAGCTGGCTCGTGCCACGTGGTTGCCCTTTAGCACCGGTTCGTGCTGAACCGGTACTAAAGGGGGGGGGGGCTTTAGTGCCTACATTTTAGCATCGGTTACCAAACCGGCACTAAAGGGCCTTACGAACCGGTGCTATTGCCCGGTTCTGCACTAGTGTTTGGTGGTAAGACTATCCACAGCGGTGCAGAAATAATACAGCCTTAGTCACCTTACCTCTCTCCACGTAGAACGTTGGGTCCCACCAGTCAGAGGGTGAAACAAACAAATTAATAAGAAAAATTAAAAGCGCCAGCAGTGTATCTTACCTCAGACATCTCGCTACTGCTTGGGAACACATTCCAATTGATCCCTCTATTCGCTCACGTATTATTTTAAGTGAATCCTTATTATAACATGCACACAAATTTTGGGCACTTGTATTCGACTTAAGTCAGTGTGCCACCCTATCTCGTATACTTACTACTCCCTCCGTATACGTGTAATAAGTCACGTTAGAAGGTGCAATGTGACCAAGGTGTGTGCGTGTGCGTGTGCGTGCGTGCGTGTGTGTGTGTGTGTTTAACAACATGTGTGTGTTAGAGAGAGCCACATATCGACCTACTCCTACAGAGAGATGTTGTGTAGTGTAGGATTTTAGCCGCGAGAGTCAGTGCATCCTCTCGTTTCCGGGCGTGTCCGGTAGGGACATGCGGATAGCTTCCACGCCCGCTCCTAACCAGCCTGGCCCACCCAAAGCCCCTCCATCGCCCGCGCACGCTTCCCGCCCGAAACGGTCAGCGCCGCTCCAAAGAATCTGTGCCGCATTCATGCCCGGGCAGAGTGGACGCGACCTCTCACTGGCGCAATAGTGATGGTTTCTTCGTCCGTCCAACTTATTGCTGGGTCTATGTGATTTGACGGCTCATTGGTCTTTATTACTGAGGCGGTAGGACTGCTGGATGTCCCACGCTTTCGGCGAAAGGAGGTACTACTACTAGATTACAATTTTCTCCATTCTTACAGTGGAGGTGTGCAAGAGCAGTGAAAACACGCAGGCTCAGTGATTACATGGCCCACCTCACACTATCACCGTGCGACACCTAACTCTTTACATAGTAGTACTCCCTCCGTTCCTAAATATTACTAGATGAGTCCCCGCGCGTTGCCGCTGAACAGCGGTATATCTCTTTGTGCAAAATTATCGATTTCATAGAACTAAAAAAACTCTATAACCACATGACAAATGTGGTAGCCAAACTAAATGAACTCCCATCATCATTTAGATCATCCCACGCAAGGAAAAAAGATCAGCTAACTCCTACTGCATAATGGGATTATATTTTTCTTTTTGACAATGGGACTTAAAAGCTCACTTTCATGCATGCTACCGGTGCATGCTTGCATGCAGACATGTTGATGTGATTTAAAACCCACTCACATGCATGTGCCACGGTATTTCTGCATGCTTGCATGTGGCTTAGTGCGGAGCCTCTCAACGTCTATATCAGACGACTATTATGGACTGATTTACTTCATCTAACAGCTACATCAATTTTGATGGTGTGGCTCAAGGCGAGGATAGAGAATTCCTAGAAGTGGGAGCTAGCTATTACTAGTAGATAAGTCTTTGTAGAGATTCCACTACATATGGAACAAAATGAATGAATCTACACTTAAAATGCATCTATATGCATCCGCATGTGGTTCATGGTGAAATCTCTACAAAGACTTATATTTAGGAATGGAGGAAGTACTAGTATAGTACGTACTGTAATTTATCAATGAGATAAATTTGTACAATGCTATGAAGCTTCCAGCTTCTGTTACATGTATCTTGCGTCCAAGGTTGCCCGTTGCAACATTTCATCAAATAGAAAGGAGACTAACATGCATGCTATTGCATCTCAATGGTTGACAGATCATAGCAAATATGTACTCCCTCCGTTCCAAAATAAGTGTCTCAACTTTGTGGAAACTTTAGTACAAAGTTGTACTACTACTAAAGTTGACACTTATCTTGGAACAGAGACAACTAAAGAAAAAAACGATCCATACAGTCCCTAGCCCTTGAACCGTCAACCCTAACCAGGCTTTAATTTGCTGGCAATGCGGCGCTTCCTATGAAATGAAGTTTGCAACCTTTTGACCATCCTATCATTTTGTGCAGTTTCACCAAAATCGAGATGAGCATCCCTGTGGCAAAGAAATTGAAGAAGCGTGATTAGAATAAGATTACTGGGACTAGTTGACAAGATATAAACTCATCACAAATACAGTACACATAAGCCAGTAGAGGTATGTGCGGGGCAAAGAAGTACTAGAGAAATATCCACAGGGAGTGATGTGGGCAGCTGGAGCAGTGGTGCAAGCCGGCTGTAAAGGGAGTTGTACCTGAGGGACGTAGCTCAACCTTGAGGAGGGAAGCGGGAGGCGGCAACTGCCGACATCGCGGCAGTGAGCAAGGGACGAAGGCAACCTCACCGGCTTTGTGAGAGAGAACGGCGGGGACCCCTGATTGGGACATGCCGACAGCGGGTTTTCGCCGTCGGCGACGGCCACCGCATCTACACTAAGCATCCACCCCTTCCCCAAGCGGACGTGATCTGCCGGGATGTTAGAGATGTGGCCACAGTCGTTTTGTGCGAGAGAGTGTGAAGAGAGCAACCCCAGCAAGAAACCGTGTAGGCTGGCCCGTCCTGACTATGTATATAGTGGAGCGGTTTCCTTTTCTCTCCTTATGAACCTATCATATTGCGTACGCGGCACCTACTACTGGTTCTCCTATAACCTTGCGCTTGGCATCTCCAAAATATTAACCTTGCGATTGGCTCTTCGCCTCTTCGGGAAGTCGAGCAATAATGGTAGTGCAGTATATATCGTTCTGGCTATATGAGACCGAATGAATTGCTACACGTCCACCACGTGGGCGAGGGTCGAGGGGCGAGGGAGAGTGCTACATACGGAGCAAAATGAGTGAATCTACACTCTAAAGTACGTCTATATACATCAGTGTTTCGAGTATGTACTAGTAGTTCATATTCAAATCTACTAAAGGACATATATGTTCCAAAAAATATGATATAATCTCTATAACCAAGGTAGTAGGGACGAGGAGTAAATGGAGGGAGTAGTAAATTTTTCTCCTCGTCGTGCGAGCCACCGCGCGCATGGGCGAGGGAGCGAGCGTAAGGCGTAGCATGCAAGCTTCACCTCATCTTGTGAGCCACCGCGCCCGTGGGCGGGCGAGATGGCGTACTAAGCCTTACATCAGTAGGACCTGCTTCTGCTTTAGCTCTCGCTCACGCTGCTGCTCTGCTCTTGCTCTCGGTCCCCTGCCTGGTCTGCTCTTGCTATTGCTCTTGCTCGCGCTGCTGCTCTCGCTCTTGCTCTTGCTTGCGATGCTACTCCGATTTAGCTACACTTCAGTCGACTGAATCGACTTTTGGGTCAGTCGATTTTCAGGG
>NC_041392.1:698184037-698197107 GCF_002162155.2 Triticum dicoccoides | reverse complement strand
GGGGGGGGGCTCACCGGGGTGAAGGAAGAACCAGCCGCAGCGGGGAGGGGGGCTCACTAGAGAGGTACCCCACTATCTATCTTAGGGTTCAGGATGGGGGCGGTGGTCGCCGGCGTTGACAGGGCGGTGGTGTGGGGATCGCCGGAGAAAAAGCTCGGCACAGGTGGGCCTAGAGGGATGGCGGGGGCGGCGGCGGACCGACGGTGGGGAGTGTTTTCGGGGCGGGCGGGGCGATGCACCGCCGGCCGCGGGCGGCGTGGGGCTCCTATTTGGCTGGCTCAGGGGGGTGGAGGTTGAAGATGAACCGCAGGCCCTTGATTTCGTATCCAACGGCTACAAAATCGACTGACCAGAGATGAAAAAGTCAGTCGACCGACGTGTAGCCTCACCTTGCTAGTGCGTTCAGTTTCGATAGCAAAATTCAGTTTCGACAGCAAAATTCAGTTTCGACAGTTAAGTTCAGTTTCGACAGTTAAGTTCAGTTTCGACAGCAAAATTCAGTTTCGACAGTTAAGTTCAGTTTCGACAGTTAAGTTCAGTTTCGACAGTTAAATTCAGTTTCGACAGTTAAGTTTAGAGATGAGCGGCTGATGTATTTTATATCTAGCACTTTGTGGTTATGTATTTTACGTGATGTATTGGAGAAGCTATTAGAATTCCACTCAGGTTAACGTTGTTCGTTGTCTCTCTTGTCCTGCTTCAGCCTCGGCGTCGTACAACTCACAAGAGCTGATCCAATGACGAAACCCTCCAACACAGCGGAGCAGTACCTCGGGCTCCATCTCCAGACGCCTAAGATCATCTTCCCCTCCTCCGACAGCAAAGTCAGCCAGAGCATCCTCACCGGCCAACCCAATCATGCTGAGATCGACATGGCTTCGCCAAAGAGGTTGTACACTTGTTGCATCTCTTTTTTACTCTACATGTTATATATATTGTCCACTGAGGACACGGATTTGTTCCTTTAGTGTCTCCTTGAAAGAAAAAACATAGGAATTTTAATTTTCACTTGTCCTCCTTTTCAAATTCCTATTCATGAAGCACAAGACTAAGAGATAGTAGCATAATAGCATTATAACCGTACATTTTCTTGTGGTTTGACTTAATCTCACCATGCTTCTTTGCATCGTGTGATCTTCCAATTGTTGTGAATCAAACACCCAGATTGGCAGAAATCTTGTGTTTTTAAATTCTCTGTTTTGCACGTGCATTCCTATCCTATTCCTGTCTATTTCCTATCCCTGCATTGTTGGAATTCTCCAATTCAAACGAGCCCTTACAGAATTACTTCTCTTACAGATAGTTGTCAAAGAAAACCTTGCGTGGTTTGTCCCGCTCCTGCTGCGCCGTCATCCACCCCAGCTCAGCTGCTCCAACCACAGAAGGGTCACGCATAGCAGGGATCCGGCCTCCAGACTGTCTTTCACCGCCTCAGATCTTCTTCCCCGCTGCTGGCAGCCATGAAAACTGCATTACCATCATGAACCGAGTAGATGACCTCGAGGACTACACAGGTTCACACGAGAGGTCGCACTCTTTCGTGTCTGCTTATGTTATGCATCGCTTAATATTACACGCTACTTTATTGTCCTGTTTACCGGTTAGACTCTGAGTCAGCTCCAAACTATTGGTCAAACTTGAGTTTTTAAATGGTTGTGGGGTACATATCGGGGCCGCTATCAATAGTATCTATCTACTATCTGGTTAATCTCCGGTGTCTACTATGAGTTTCATGTTGGGTAGGAAACAAACAGTAAAGAAGCCATTATCTTTATTTTTTAACTGAAGCCATTATCTGCCTCCTATTATTGGTTTTGGGTCTATCCACAGGTTGCTACCATCACTCTAGATTTCTGCATGCACTCCTTACATAATCTCACTATGTTTTATTCCTATGCATGATAGTTATTTAAACAATGGAACTAAACATGTAGAGCAAAAGAGACGAGCCCTGCATGGCAATAAAATTTCATGCAGACGTCGCCCATGGTAGGCTCAAAGGCGGGGCCCCTCCACGCATTTTGGATTGTAATCGAGAGGAAGATATCTGTTCTGAGGGGCATTCATAAGGAGAAGACAACTCCTATTTACCCCTTGAGGTCTTCGCTCTAACTTGGCATGCTGATGTTGGTTATATCATGCATATGGTGTCTTGTATTGCTTACTTTATACATCAAATATGTCATCTTCTTAGTTTAGTCATCCTTTGTGCGAATGCCATCTATTTAGTTTATTCATCATTTATGTGAATTATGCAACGCCATCTTGTTTAGCCAGGCATCATATATGTGAATTTTGCAATGCCATCCTGCTTAGCCAGTCATCTTATATGTAAATTATATCAGGCCATCCTTTTTTTGTTACATAATACATTTGTCAACAATGTTATTACATTCAACCGCTCTTCGTGTGCATCAGCCATTTGACACGGTGATGGCAAATTCTGGAGTGAAAACAAGGTCTTTAGAGCAGACTATGCTATATGATGAAGGGCATATCTCGCTGGTTACGGATAGCTCTTTAGAGGAGGATTCAGAGACAGATGACCAGTCATATCCCCCCCCCCCGAGGTGTATGCTCTAACTTGGCAGGGTTATGTTGCTCATATCATGCGTATGGTGTCTCGCATTGCTATGTCATTTGATTAGTTTAGACATGCTTTGTGTGAATGCCACCTGTTCAGTGTCTAATTACCATATATGTGAATTATGCATTGCCATCTTGTTGCAAGACATTATATATGTGAATTATACAATGCTATCTTGTTGCAAAGGCATTATATATGTGGATTATGCAATGCCATGCTGTTGAGCCAATCATCATTTATGTGAATTATATCATGCTATCATTTTTTTGTATTACGTGTTCCAATTGTCGACAACGTTTGTATATTCAACTACTCTTCCTGTGCATCTGCCATTTGAAGCGGTGATGGAAGTATCTGGAGTGAAAACAAGGTATTCAGAGCAGACAATGCTACCTGCTGAAGCAGACATCTTGCTGGTAACAGAGAGCTCCTCAGAGAAGGATTCAGAGACTGATGACCAGTCCTATTTTCCCCCTGAGGTCTATGCTCAAACTTGGCAGGGTTATATAACCCATGTCATGCATGTTGTCTTGTATTGCTTAGTTTTTACATCATATATGGATTGCCATCTGCTTACTTGCTTACTATATAAATCATATATTTGAATTATATCATGCCATCATGTTTACATAGTACATACACATCATCTATCTAAATTATGGCATGGCAACCCATTTAATAAAGACATCATATATTTATATCATCTCATCCTGTTTAATGTTTACAGTCATCATATTTTGAATTATGGCATTCTATCCGTGAATGTATGTGAATTATGGCATGCCAACCTATTTAATAAACACATTATATAGTTATGGCATGTCATCCTGTTTACATAGTCTCATATTTTGAACTATGTCTTTCCATCTTTTTTAGTTAGTCATCATATGTGAAATTGTGTCATGCTATCGTGTTTAGTTAGCCATCATATATGTGAAATTGTGTCATGCTATCCTGTTTGGTTAGACAACATAAATATGAATTATTTCATGCCCTCTTTTATTCCCCACTATCCATTGCACCTGTCTATCATACAATGTCTATACTTTCAATTACTTTTCTTGTTTATCAGCCATTTGAATTGGAGAGCATGATGGCAGTATCTAAGGGAGTAACAACACGGTCTTCGGAAAAGATAGTGCTACCAGTTGATGCAGATAGAACCACGGTTGTACTTGCCCAAGGACCAGATCCACCACACATAACCCAGACTCTCGCAGATTGTACCCCTACCCAGTTGGATAGAGAACCAACTACACCCCTTCTAACCCCAACCCCGGCAGATAGTAACCCCGTTCCAGTTGACACAACACCGTCTACCACAGAGCACCCAAACACAAGCAGTTAGTAACGGAACTATAGTGCCCAAAGCACGAGGACCACCACTCCGAATCCCAACTCAACGCTTAAAGGAGAAGAAGATTTGTTCTCAGGTCAGGTTCTATAGCTATGGTTCATACTCCTTTGCTCTTGCATGACTGTATTTACTCATGCCAACTATTTTCAAATTTGAAGGATGGAATTGAAACTCCAATGGCGCAACAGGTATGTTTTAAACCTGTTTCTTTAACTGGTTTGTTGTTGTAACCTGCTCTATGTTGATTTCAGTTTCAATTGAATAAACAGTTATGTTCTCATGTCATGCACATTACAAGTGTTGTTATTGCTCTATAGTTACCCACACTTATATTATGTCTATTCTGCTTTGTCTTGAACAAATATTATTTGAACTGTGTCTCTATCTTGATTTGGCAACAAAAACTAGAATGATATAGACAATAAAGTGACCATGGTACATAGATATATGTTTGTTTCATGCTGTTATCCTGTCCACTTTACTACTGAACTCATTTACCAAAATGAGTTTCATATACAACATGGTAAACATGTGATGTTTCTGCTTGTTTCTCTTTTAGAATGCAGACAAAATATTGGAGAACAGTACCATGTTATCCAATGGTAAAGGAAGTAATGCAGATAAGGTTCAAGATAGTGAGACATCCCTGTTGGTCTCCAAGAAAGCTAATAAAAACTATCTTGACGATAGTGAGGGAACCCAAAAGTCCTGTCTTGATGTAGTGTTTGAGTTACTGGCCACTACTGCTGGCACAAGCTCTTCGAACTCGCTGCCTGAACCAGTTTGTCTTCTTGAGTCTCAACTTCTAGTTGAAAGACATCGATCAGATGTGCTGCGACAGGAAGCTGAAGGACTGAGGAAGTCCCTGCAGAATTCAGATGCATATTTTCTGGTGCAACAGCAAGCGCTGGAGGATTTAAGCGCCAAACAAGAGAAAGTTAATAAGCTTGCTAAGCATCTTGCCAGCATTATGGGTACCCAGGATATTGTTTCTTGAGATCTTCTGAAGTGGTTTCAGTTCTAGATTTGTTTTGCTGCGGTGTTTATTTGCGCTGGTCGCCAACTTTGACAACCAGTGTATATGATATGCTTCTTTGTTCCCTATATTTGCACTGGTCGCGAACTTTGATGCCTAGTGGATGTAATATGTGTAATAGCCGTGATAGCCTAACGTTAGTTGCTTGCTTATTTATTTCCTTGTTGTCTTGTTTATTTGTTTGCTTGTAGTCATTGCAGTTCTTTTTCCGCAGTTAGCTTGTGGCTGCAATAACCTATTTTTTGAAACTATGCCACAATAACCAAGGGCTAATATTTATTGTAGTGACACTAGGCCTACTACTGGCCGTAGAAACAGTGGGCCTTCTACTGGCCGTAGAAACAATGGGCCTTCTGCGGGCCGTATTATCAATGGGCCTTATACGGGCTGTATGATCGATTGGCCAAACATGGGCCAAGAAGACCGCATTATGGCCGTAAACGGGCTAGAGTTGGAATCGCCCGTTCATGGGCTGACCATAACGGGCCATCGTTAATAGGCCGTATTTGATGATGCTATGAAAATGGCCCAACGTATTGACGGACCACAAACGAGCCGACTGTAATCATGGGCTGAATTTGGCCCACAAGCAGAAAATGACAGTAACAGGTCGTAAGTAAATGAATGCTGGAAATGAGCCCAAGAATAAATGGGCTCTGAGAAGGCCGAAAGATAACATGGGCTGGAAATGGCCCAACGGAATAACGGGACGTTAATGGGTATAAAGTGATACACTATTCATTACGGGCCAGTTTCACCAGGGGCCGTTAATGGGTGTAAAGTGATACACTGTTCATTATTGGCCAGTTTCACGACGGGCCGTTAATAGGCCAAGAGTTACATAGGGCCTCATATGGGCCGAAAGACGTCATGGGCCATACATGGGCTAGAAGTGAAAACAGGCTGGATTCATATTGGATGGCCCAGATGACGCTACTGGGCCTAATTCGAATAGGGCATAATGGGCCTTGGGTTAGCGGGTTGTAAATGGGCTATATGCGAACATGCCGTTAACAGGCTTTCCATGGGCCGGCCCGCCACCTTTTGACCAAGTCAAACGGGCCGGCCTTTTCACATGAATGGGCCTTTGTTGGGCCGTGCCACGTGTTTCCTCCAACCAATGATGATTTTACACGTGGAAAATCCCCATTGGTCGGGGCTGTTAACGGGTTATCGAATCCAAAACCCGACCCGATAGCTTAACGGTGTTCCCTTACGATGGCTGCCACGTGTCGCTCACCCTTGACGAAAGCACTTCTGTGACGCGCGATTTATCGTCATGGAAGTGGACACTTCCGTGATGATAATTTTGGTAATGTCTTGGAACACTTCTACGACAGCACATGTATGACTATCTTGATTCTGTCATAAATTTTTCATGGATAGATGCATGACAAAAAACGCGACCTACTGTGACAAACACGTATCATCACGGAAGTATATTTTTTTGTAGTGAGTCTCTGCACTATAAATCCTCAAATATTCCCCCTATACCAGAGGATACACCAAAAGTACTTTTCCGCGGCCGCACGCTTCTGCTCTCGTTAGATCCCAGCTTGGGGCCTTTTCCGGCACTCCGCCGGAGGGGGATTCGATCATGGAGGGCCTCTACATCAACCTTGCTGCTCTTTGGATTAAGCGTGAGTAGTTTACCACGGACCTAAGGGTCCATAGCTAGTAGCTAGATGGCTTCTTCTCTCTCATTGATCTTCAATACAATGTACTCCTCTATGTTCTTGGAGTTCTATCCGATGTAATCATCTTTTGCAGTGCGTTTGTTGAGATCCGATGAATTGTGGATTTATGATCAGATTATCCATGAATATTATTTGAGTCTTCTCTGAACTGTTTTATGCGTGATTAAGATATCTTTGTACTTCTATTCGAACTATCAGTTTGCTTTGGCCAACTTGATTGGTTTTTCTTGCACTGGCAGAGGTGCTTACTTTTGGGTTCAATCTTGCGGTGTCCTCACCTAGTGACAGAAGGGGTAGCGAGGCACATATTGTATTGTTTCCATCAAGGATAAAAAGATGGGGTTTATATCATATTGCTTGAGTTTATCCCTCTACATCATGTCATCTTACTTAAAGCGTTGCTCTGTTCTTATGAACTTAATACTCTAGATGCAGGCAGGAGTTGGTCGATGTGTGGAGTAATAGTAGAAGATGCAGGCAGGAGTCAGTCTACTTGTCACAGACGTTATGCCTATATTCATGATCATTGCCTTAGATATCGTCATAATTATGCGCTTTTCTATCAATTGATCAACAATAATTTGTTTACCCGCCATATGCTTTATTCAAGAGAGAAGCCACTAGTGAAACCTATGCCCCCCATGTCTATTTTGCATCATATATTTTCATATCTATAAACCAAAAAACCCAAAATCACCTTACTGCTATTTATTTATATTTACTTTAGTTTTCTCTTTTATTTATCTTTTATTTCTATATCTTTTAGATCTCACTCTTGTCCATGACCGTGAAGGGATTGATAACCCCCTTTTCACATTGTGTGCAAGTGTTTGTTAGTTTGTGTAGGTGCATATATTGGAGACTTGCTTGTGCCTCCTACTGGATTGATACCTTGGTTCTTAACTAAGGGAAATACTTATCTCTACTTTGTTGCATCACCCTTTCCTCTTCAAGGGAAAAATCAACGCAAGCTCAAGAAGTAGCAGGAAGAATTTCTGGGGTCGTTACCGGGGAGGTTCTACATCAAGCCTACCAAGTACCTATCATAAACTCTCATATCTTGCACTTACATTATTTGCCATCTGCCTCTCGTTTTCCTCTCCCCCACTTCTACAACGTTTTCAGAAAAATACAAAAATATTTTCCATTCGCCCTTATGTCTTACCTGGTTTGTTTGCTATTTTTCTTGCCATAATTGTGTGTTTATTGAAATCAGAAGCAAAGAAAAAAGGGGGGGTTATGGATCTTCATCCATTTGCTAATATTTTCAAAAGATCCAACTATGATGAACCAATTGCTAGTGATTTGAGTGCACTAGATTATCTTTATGAAGTTTTGGTTGAAATTTGTGAATCTGAAATTCGTGATGAAGTGTTAAAAAAAGAAATTTATGAAGTGATTCACGATTGCTCCTTGAAACAAAAGCATGATTGCAATGATGTTATTATAAACTCTATTAATGTCAGTTGTGCTAATAATATGCAAAACCCTAAGATTGGGGATGCAAATATTGCCATGTCCACTACTTATTGCAATTAACATGATTGGGGTGATAATGTTTCTCATGATCTTGAAAATTTATTTATGACTCATGATGAATATGGTTGCTATAATATTGAAAGTGGGTTTGGAAGAGTGTCAACTCTAGGTAATAATGATGCCACTACTTTGGAGTATGATCAATCGTATGAATTTTTTGATAAAAGTGGGCTTGGAGAGGTCATGACTTTATTTGAGGATAATCCCACTATTTTAGAAGAGTGTCAACTTGGCATGCATGTGGATCATGAAGAGAATATTTTATGTGATAGTTATATTGTTGAATTTGATTATGATCCTACATGTAATTATTATGAGAGCGGAAAATATGGTTGTAAACATTTTCATGTTACTAAATACCTATCGTTATGTTGAGATTGCTATTGTTTCCTTTCTTCTTCCTTGCATATGCTAGTTTTTGATTGTCTTGATAAATCTTTTCCCTATAAAATGCCTATGAATAGGAAGTATGTTAGACTTAAACTTGCTTTTCACATGCTATATGATGCTCTCTTTGTGCTTCAATTTTTTGTCCTTAATGTGAGCATCTTTAAATTTATCAATGCCTAGCTAAAAGGCTTTAAAAAAGCACTTGTTGGAAGACAACCCAATATTTTTATTATCTATTTTTATGAGTATACACATTATTACTTCCGCAGTAATTATTTTTTGGTGTTTTAATTAGTGTTTGAGCTAAGTAAGACCTTGGGGGTGGTCATGGTGATAGTTAATTTGACTTTGATGAAAAACAGAAACTTTTGCGCCCAGTCATAGAATTGATCTGAGCTGCTGGAACATGATAAATTCTTTAGTTTTTTTGTACAAAATATTGATATACAAATTGCCGAGATTGTCCTGATTTTTCAGAATTTTTGGAGTTACAGGAATAATTTTTGGGTGAAGTTTTGATGGACTACAAAATAAGGAGTGACAAGAGCCTAAGCTTGAGGATGCTCAAGGCACCCCAAGGTAATATTAAAGAACAACCAAGCATCTAAGCTTGGGGATGCCCCGGATGGCATCCCCTCTTTTGTCTTCAATCCGTTGGTAAAT
This sequence comes from Triticum dicoccoides, assembly GCF_002162155.2. Taxonomy (NCBI): domain Eukaryota; kingdom Viridiplantae; phylum Streptophyta; class Magnoliopsida; order Poales; family Poaceae; genus Triticum; species Triticum dicoccoides. The sequence goes on along the minus strand of NC_041392.1, from coordinate 698,187,838 downwards.
TTACTTGAGGCTATATTTTTATTCACCACATGATATGTGTTTTTCTTGGAGCATCTTGTATGATATGAGTCTTTGCTTTTTAGTTTGCGACAATCATCCTTGCTGTAGACACCTTTTGTGAGGACAAGCTTTAATCGTGAATTTTTTAGAACACTCTATGTGCTTCACTTGTATCTTTTGAGCTAGGCAGTTTGCTCTAGTGCTTCACTTATATCTGTTTAGAGCACGGCGGTGGTTTTATTTTGTAGAAATTTTTGAACTCTCATGCTTCACGTATATTATTTTGAGAGTCTTGAACAACATGGCAATTTTCTTAGGTTATGAATTTAGTCCTAATATAATGGGCATCCAAGAGGGATATAATAGAAAATTCATATAAAGAGCATTGAATATATGAGAAGTTTGATTCCTTGCATTTGTTTTGAGATATAAAGATGGTAATATTAGATTCAAGCTAGTGAGTAACTGTGGATTGGTAGAAATACTTGTGTTAATGTTTGTGATTCCTATAGCATGCACGTATGGTGAACCCTCATGTGATGAAGTCGGAGATGATTTATTCTTTGATTGTCTTCCTTATGATGGCAGTCGGGGACGAGCGATTGTCTTTTCCTACCTCTATCCACCTAGGAGCATGCGTATTAGTAATTTTTTTGATGGTTAATAAACTTTTGCAATAAGTATGTGAGTTCTTTATAACTAATGTTGAGTCCATGGATTACACACTCTCACCCTTCCACCATTGCTAGCATCTCTAGTACCGCGCAACTTTCGCCAGTGCATTAAACCCACCATACACCCTTCTTCAAAACAACCACCATACCTACCTATTATGGCATTTCCATAGCCATTCCGAGATATATTGCCACACAACTTCCACTATTCCGTTTTATTATGACACATACCATCATTGTCATATTGTTCTCATATGCATGAGGCATTCATATAGAGTTATATTTTGTTCTAGTATCGATTTGTAATTCTTGAAGTTGTACGTAAATAAAATTGGGATGATCATCATTATTAGAGCATTGTCCCATGTGAGGAAAGGATGATGGAAGCTATGATTCCCTCAGAAGTTGGGATGAGTCTCCGGACTTTAAGAAAATAAAAGAGGCCAAAGAAGCCCAAATAAAAAAAGAGGCCAAAGAAGCCCAAACAAAAAAATGAGAGAAAAAAGAGAAGGGACAATGTTACAATCCTTTTCCACACTTGTGCTTTTAAATAGCACCATGTTCTTCATGATAGAGAGTCTCCTATTTTATCACTTTCATATACTAATGGGAATTTACATTATAAAACTAGGCTTGTATATTCCAATGATGGGCTTCCTCAAATTGCCCTAGGTCTTCATGAGCAAGCAAGTTGGATGCACACCCCCTAATTTCTTTCTGAGCTTTCATACAGTTATAGCTCTAGTGCATCCGTTGCATGGCAATCCGTACTCACTTGCATCGATATCAATTGATGGGCATCTCCAAAGCCTATTAATTTGCCTACACTACAAAAAACACCACTTCCGTGATGATACGAGTTTGTCACAATAGGTCATGTTTTTCTGTCATGCATGTACATCCATGACGATTTTATGACAGAATCAAGATACTCATACATGTGCTATCGTAGAAGTGTTCCATGACAATACCAAAATTACCATCACGGAAGTTTCCACTTCCATGACGATAAATGGCACGTCATGGAAGTGCTTTTGTCAAGGGTAACTGGCATGTGACATCCACCATAATGGGCCACCGTTAAGCTATCGGGTTCCGGTATGGATCCGATAACCCGTTAACAGCCCGAACCAATGTAGCGATCCGACCTCGGACGGTCAAATATCTGTGTATAAGTGTCATCCCTCTATCGGTAATGCTGACACACACACTACTTGAAGGATTTATAACAGAGTTCAATCACACACTAGTTACATCGAATGTCTGAAAAGAGAACTTATTACAATAAATATGGCTTAAGGCCATCTAAATATGATAACAACGGAAGGCTTGGAAGATAAAGTGAGTCCATCAACTCCAAAAGGCATAGCTGAGTGCACGACAATGACCTAGCGCACTTTACTCTTCCTCTAAAAAGTCTGGAACATGATATGTTGCAGCCCGAAATGGGTCAGCACATGGAATATGCTGGAAATATAACACAATAGAGCAATGAACAAAGTAATTGCTATCACTACATGCATATATGGCTGGTGGGGGCTCTATGGTTATAATGTTTTGCGAAAAGACAATTTTTCCCTACAACAAAGGAATATATTTTGTTTAACTATCATGGTAGTTGATAAATATTGAGAATGGTAAATCCCCATTTCAATCCCAATTAAACAAGTAATTAACTATCCAACAAAATTAATTTAGGGTGATGAGATCAACATGATAATCCAAGAACCAGATACTCAAGATTGTCCATAACCGGGGACACAACTAACCATGATTAGTTTGTACACTCTGGAGAGGTTTGCGCACTTTTCCCCACAAGACTCGATCTCCTCCGTTGTATTTCCCGCACTGCATGGTGTTTGAGAAACGGATGATCGAGACACAATCTTTCAGAAGCATTAACTCTTTACTCTGGGTGGATAGTTACACCTACTTTCCCCTACATCTGCTAGCACACCACTAAAAGAGGTCATGCAACCTAATCAACTATGCTAGAGCCCATAATAGCTTGTCGCTGCACACGGAAATTTCTAGCATGAATAATCTTATGATCCCTTTGAACCTAGGTGGCGAACCAAAAGGACAGCATTGGTATATCTCCAGGTGCCCACAACCAATCCACCCAGATGTGTGTTTAAGTAGCCACCTTAAGTTAACCATTAAATTAACAATCTCACATCTGTCATAGATACACTCAAACCCAATCCACGTCTACGAGCATAGCATGGCAATATAAGCATAACGTAGAAGTAACTCCCAAGGGTTTGATAATAAAAGGGCAATAGGTTCTACCTCATCAACTACTTCCCAATACCCACATGTTAAGAGATCCTACTCATGCGACGTTGAGGGTTGTAACTAATGCATAAAAACTGGGTATGAAAATAGTATGATCAATGTGTTACTTGCCTTGCTGACGATCTGCAAACCCTAGAGACTCGTAGTAGCACGCTTCACACTCAGGGAATTCTATCGCAAACTAACAATAGCATACATAAGAGCTCAAGCATAGATGCACGGGTAAAACTTCAAATAAGAAGATCATTTCTGAAAGTTCAACTGAAAAGCTTCGATTTGCAAAAAGAATCAATCGAATCGGAACTACGGAATTGAAACTACGGTCAAAAGAACCTCGAATTCAAATCTGCTTGAAACCAAATTTTAAATTGTCAAAACCTTGTTCAAGTCGATTAAACAGAAAGAGGGGCTCGAGATGAAGATTTTGGCGTTGGTTTCACGGGATTTGGGCAAACGGTTCAGAAAAGGCGAGGGTTTGAAGATCAGGGGCTGATTTGCAATAAAAATAATCACGGATAGGTCCCTGGCCAAAAAGAAAATAAAATGAAAAATCTATCGGACGAACGTCCGCTAACAGAGAAGAACTGGCGAATTCATTCGTTAGAATGAACAAACGAATGAACGTTCGCAAACGAACTAAATCGAGAAAAAACCGAACCGGTCTAAATAAAAAAACTGATATAGGGTTTTGAAGAAAACCGGGCGGTTTTTACCTAGACCAAAAAAAACCGGCGGCGAGATCCGCGAAGTCCGGCGCAGCTCCGATGGCTTCCGGCGGGCGGGGCGGCTGCGCGGGGCGATGGTGGGTTGGCGCGGCGGCGGCTGCGCG
>NC_041392.1:698119636-698183493 GCF_002162155.2 Triticum dicoccoides | reverse complement strand
GGCGAGGCAGGCGGCGGTTGCGGTCGTTGCTACGGCAGCGGGCTGTGGCGGCTCGGGTGGTGATGTGGGGGTGGGGGTGGCGGCTTATAAGGAGGGGAGGGGCGGGGCGGCTTGGAGAAGGGGCAAGAGCGGCGGCGGTCTCTGGGTAGGCGACGGACGCTGGGCCGGCTGGGCTTCGGCCCAGTCGGTGCAAAACTTTTTAAAAATAAAATTCCGCCAAGAAAAATCCTAATAAAAATTAAAAACATACTAAAAATGCCAACAACAATTTTCACCATTTAAATAGAATATTTAGAACATAGTGAACACATTTTCTTGGCCTACAATGCAATTTTGGAAAATGCATATTTTTCTAATTCAAATAAAATAGTAATAAAATCCAAATAAAATTATTTATTTGATTTTAACGTTTTTCCTCCAATATTTCTTTTATTTTAGAGAAGTCGTATTATCTCCTCTCATTTATTTTTATATTCAAATATTTCGGAGAGAAAAACAATTAAAACCAAAATGATCTTCTTTTCAATATTTGAGAAAATTCAAATATGAAAATAATAAAATCCCCAACTCTCTCCGTGGGTCCTTGAGTTGGTTAGGATTTTTAGGATCCAAAACCAAAATGCCAATATAATATGATATGCATATGATGACCTATGTATAACATTCCAAATTGAAAATTTGGGATGTTACAAACGTACCCCCCTTAATGTGAATCTCGCCCTCGAGATTCGGGTTGGCTAGAGAATAGGTGTGGGTGGTCTTTCGGTAGATCATCCTCTCATTCCCAGGTGGCTTCATCCTCGGTATGGTGGCTCCACTGAACTTTCAAAACTTGATAACCTTGCTACGGGTAACTCGGCTGGCAAACTCGAGAATCTTGACTGGTTTCTCCTCGTAGGTCAGATCACTATCCAACTGAATTGCTTCCAGGGGCACTGTATCTCTCAGAGGAATATCGACAATCTCAGCATGGCACTTCTTCAACTGGGAAACATGAAACACGTCATGAACTCATGACAGTCCTTGGGTAACTCCAACTTCTAGGACATTTCTCCTAGACGTTCCAAAACTCGGTATGGTCCTCAAAATCTTGGGGCTAACTTTCCCTTAACTCCAAAATGTTTAACTCCTCGCAGAGGTGACACTCGAAGATATGCCCTTTCTCCAATTTTGTAGACCTCCTTGCGTTTTAAATCTGCATAACTCTTCTGTCTGGACTGAGCTACACTCTTCTGACTCTTTGATCAAATCTGGTCCAAACAACTGACAGTCTCCAACTTCATCCCACATTAACGGTGTCCTGCACCTCTTTCCATACAAAGCTTCGGAGGGTGTCATCTTCAAACTGGCTTGGTAGCTGCTGTTGTATGAGAACTCTGCGTAGTGCAAGTTATCATCCCAACTAGATCCATAATCTAGCGCACAAGCTCTCAACATGTCCTCCAGAATCTGATTGACTCTCTCGGTCTGTCCATCTGTCTGCGGATGAAAGGCTGTACTGAACTCTAGCCTGGTTCCCAAAGTCTGGTGCAACTGATGCCAAAACTTTGAAGTCGACTGTGTTCCTCTACCTCATACGATGGTCCCCGGAACTCCATGCAGACACTACGCCACAACACATAATTAGGGGCAGTTAACTGCCGGGAGAAATACCAAACCAAGGGCAAAGAAACTGCCAGGAATTCAATAACTGCCGGTAGAAGTACTTAACGGCATAGAAACTGCCGGGAGAAGTTAACCAACGAGGGCACACAAACTGCCTGCATCGATGTCCACTTGGCACATCATCCTATCTGCCGACCCAACTAAACTACGGTTTGTTGTCTGCCAGGAACTGTATGCGACAAAGTAACCAAGGTAATTGGGCCGTTTCTAAAAAAACAAAGTTTGGGCCAAGCGCGCTCGTGCGGGAGAAAGGGCGCGCGAGATCGAAATATTCACAAGGGTTTCTTTTGGTCGTGGGCTCGTCGCCCTGAGGCCCTGACCAATTCTTCCCCAAATCTTGGAAAACCTAATCCTCAAACACGACCACGCTGCCGCCGCCAACCACTCGACCGCAGCACTGGCTTCCTCCCTGAACACAGTCGCGCCACCGACTGCCGTTCTCTACCAACGAAACCCTGCGCTGCTTGCTCCCCATCCCCCGCTGCACCTAGCGCTTGATTCCTCCAAGGAACGCCGCTGACCGCCCTCCATCCCCACAACAGCCAAGGTTTCCTCCGCTGAGCAGGACCCCTCCTCAAGATTTCTCCATCCCACAACCGACCCCCGCTGCACCTAGCACTTGCTTCCTCCGAGGCCGCCTCCGCCGACCGCCCTCCATCCCCACAACAGCCAAGGTTTCCTCCGCTGAGCAGGCCTCCTCCTCAAGATTTCTCCCCCGAGCAGGGCCTCCTCCTCCTTCATGAGCATCCTTCCCCGAGCACTAAGCTGGGCCGCCTCCTCTCTCCCTCGCCCGAGCACCGGACCTTCCTGTACGACCCCTCTCCCGAGAAGCTCCAGCTCCTCTACATCCCGTCCCAGGGGCAGCACCGCCTCCTTGCATAGCGAGAGCACTTGGTCGGTGAGATTTCAATCTTTGCAAACTTTCGTTCCTTTTTGTTCTGAGTAGTAACTAGAACGACTTCAGATAGTGTTTGAGTTTATATGGCACCAGAGTTGTGAAGATAACAACTAGCTTTGCCATCCGATAGCCCAAGTTTTGCTTATGGTGAAGAGATCTTCCATTGAAGCAAATGGCTGCTCCAACTACATACTAAATCAGTGAAACCCAATAGGAGTACTACATGCAAGCTTTGGGGAAAAAAGCTTTACTCATGCTGCAAATATAGCTAGAGAACTTCTTTCTGTATATTTTTGCTGCAAATGTAGACTGAAAGTGGAGTACCACTTCTAGAGTTTAAAGTTTCAACTAGTGAATGTGGTTTAGATTTTAGAAAACGCTTTATTGAAGTGCCACGAACAAATAATATAGCCCTAGTAGTGTAGTACCTTGTCATGCAGGTCCACGAGCAATGGCGCAGCAACAAGGTTCGCCTTTCTTTCTCTGTATAGTGTTTATTGGGGCCATGGTAGCCCAGTGGCAAAATTATGATTTTTTCCGTCGTTCTTTCTAGATCCGCTGCCACCTAAAATAACAACTTAACTAGGAGATGAGCAGGTTAGGATGTTAGGATGAATCAGGAAAAAAAGGAAATTTTCGGAATGTTGTTCAGGAAAGTTTCCCCTGTTGGCTACATGTTGAAATGGCATCAGATCAGAGCAATCTGTTGATTGTTCATAATGAGAGATAGTTTTTGGAATCAATCTCAAGCTCCACATGGTCACCAAAGTTCATCCATGTGTCTACCTCTAATCATGTCTTGTTTGCCATGCGACGTGATTTACATACATTTTCGATTATTGATACTTCATTCTACTGCCGCTGATGTTGTACATCTCACTTTGTATCTAACGAATTACCTGCTCTGACTATGATACTATTTGACTCACACATGTAGGGTAGCATCATGGATGCTCTACAGAATTTAGGGGCCAGCTAAGTGAAGGGCTGATCTACAACATTGTGCCATTCAATCTCATTGAGCATGAAAAGACATTCAGATCGGTAGTATTTGATGAGTAAGTACGAACCTTTTAGGCTGTTTGTTTATATTCAGCTATACTCTTGTATGGAGTATGCACAAGAATTAACAGGATCGTCCACTTTAAGAATACATTTCCTTTCCTATTGGTCTAAGTATAATTACTTCAGGATTAGATAGTTACATGCATGTGCACTCTTCTATTTTTTATATACTGAAAAGTATATGTACTGCAATGACGTGACAGCATGATGACTCAATATTTGTAGGAATGGTTGCTGTGAAAACTTAAGGCTTTTGGCTTTATCATATTGCTATTCCGGGTTAGTTCATGGACCTGTGTCCCAATTGTCCTTGATTAAGTGCAAAGCAAACTGTCCAGCATAAAATTTACAGAATAACTTGCTTGAAATCTGAGCACATGTATCCTCTGTTTTGAAAAAAGGAAACCTGAAGTTCTTATGCTTAAATACATAGAAGTTTGATTAGTTTTTTCTGAAGTTGTCATTAATTTTTTAATTCTGATTAGATTAGATGATACTTAGATTTTTTGTTTCTAATTTCCTAATCTTTCTGTCCAGTTTGTGCTGCAATTTACTCATGCATGAACTTGGTCTTGTGGCAAGCATTACAGAACATTATCCTATTTTTCTGTATTACTAAGCTACATGTATCCTAGAATTCCACTACTAAGCTATACCAACACTGACTGGGAAATTACTATTGATTTGAGTCATTACGGGAATCTTGTTACAAACCACTAGTTACATGTTAAAATAGTATAGACAAAAGGGCACAAATGCTCGTAGCCTTCAGCTTGCCAAGGCATTTATCTCTTGTTAGCAACAAAAAATATTCAGCAAATATAATCTGCTTCGTTAACCTCTCCTCTCCTGATTATGCAAAGAAGAATGGTAATTCTGGTGGCGAGTGTGTTTTATACAGCTGCCGCTACTGGAAATAGCATTGCATCATGACTTCTTGAAGCTACTGCCTTTCTTCCTCTAGCCATTTTGTTGTCCTCGTCAAGTTTCTTTCTATAGGTAGATGTTACAAACATGTCTTTGCCAGCAAACAGGTGGGACTTCCGTGCTCCTCTCTTTATGAAGGTTTGTCTCGTACACTATGTCCTGTTCTTTTTTATGTTGATCTGCTTTCTCCTTAAGTGCTTCAATGTACTTTGACTGCAAAAACAAAAGCATGGAACCAGGAAACTAAAAACTTAGACTACCACTTAAAAGATCACAAAATATGTCCATTTTAGCTGCATTATGTGATTCAGGTTAGTGGAGATTTGTTGCTTTTGCACAACACGATGCGCCTTCTATGTAATCACATCTTATGAGCACTAGACACCTAACCCTAGCTACTTGCATGGCAATGGCGAGGCACTAGTCTTGTACATTAGTTTTTGTCCATGGACTGAAACGGTCTGAGCATCTCCTTGGCATTACTTTGTTTACATGGAAGTTAGCCCTTGTATGTCCAGTGCAAATTAATTGTATGAGTTCCTGTTTTGCCATATCTGCCCATGGAAGATTTTTCTATGTGTAGTGCTAATAATTCCTGCTTGATCTAACTTGTAATGTTGCTTGCTATGATGATGAAGTGCTGCACATTTAGAAGAGTTTTATCTATGCCGACGAGTTAAACTGCAGCACGCGAAGATCTTTAATGTGTCAATTTAAAATCCAAAATGAGAGCTCCATTTGGTGTTTCCTATCCATTGAAGGTTTCCCAAAGATACACATGTTGATTGAGGTGTGGAATATCTACAGGCTGCTGAAGATTTGGAAGACCTACAATTAAGTAGGAGTGATTATGTAATGTTGTTTATTGAACTTGAGACATTGACAATTTTTACTCTGCTCATTTTGGTGGTTGTTTTGGCACATAAGCCATTGTATGCTCATTTTTGGTTGTGTGCCACATCAGAATCACGTGTACTTTTCCTTTAGGTGCATAGCGTCCTTATATATGTTCTTTTCATGCATGTATCCACAAACGTATGTATTTGGTCTGTCATGTTTATTGAATGGAGTTTTAAGGTTTTGGATGAGGCCTATATATATGTATCCTTGGCTGAAGTGTATCTATAAGTTGTGTGATCTGTCCCGATAGATTGCCCCGAACACAATGGAAGAAAATTAAATTAGGTATATGTTGCCTCGAACACTATGTTAGTGAAAACATAGTGTTATGGCATAATAACTGCCGGGTAAACATGATTGTGATGGCAGTGGAACTGCCGGGAATCAGTTTGCCAGGAGAAATTGATCTGCCGGCAGAAAGATGGGTTAGGGCAGGGAAACTGCCGGGAATACTTTATATGCCGGGAGAACTAATTCTCGGCAGCCGTTCTCGTGGCAGTTCTATCTGCCGGGAGAACCAGCCTCCCGGCAGTTTATCTGCCCTTTAAAGTGCCTTTTCTTGGCAGTTTTTATGTCCTTACATCAGTGTTGTCGTGGAGTGAGACATACGATCCTGGTCATATATCTTGGCCAACTTCGCACTCGTATAAGTGGTTTTCACTGGGATAAAGTGAGCCACTTTGGTCAAACAATCTACTACTAACCAGATGGAATCATATCCCGATCGGGTCCTCAGTAATCCGGTGATAAAATCTATGCCCAACTTATCCCACTTCCATTCGGGTATCGGCCTATGCTGCAGTAATGCTACTGGCTTCTGATGTTCTACCTTCACTCCGTGACATACATCACATATGGCTACATACTCGGCAATATCCTTCTTCATACCAGTCCACCAGAAACACTCCTTTAAATCGAAATAAATCTTGGGGTTTCCAGGGTGTATCGATCAGTATGGCGAGTCATGAGCTTCGTGTAGTATCAACTTCCCGATCTCGGCATTATTGGGCACATAAACACGGTCCTCAAACCACAAGGTGTGGAGCTCATCCTCGTGAAAATCTTTGGCTTTTCCTTTGCTCATCTTCTCCTTTATCTCAGCAATTTCTCTATCATCCTTCTGACCTTCTCGAATTTTTCCCAATATTGTCGACCGAACTTCCAATGCTGCCACAAAACCTCTAGGAACTATCACCAAACGAAGCTCCCTGAGATCTTCAGCTAACTCCTTTGGAAATCCTCCGCTCAAGAGGGTATTGGCATAACTCTTCCAGCTCAAAGCGTCTGCTATGACATTGTCCTTGGCTGGATGATAGTGTAACTGCATATCGTAATCATTTATAAGCTGCAACCATCTCCTTTGCTTGAGATTTAGCTCCTTCTGTGTGAAAATGTACTTCAAACTCTTATGATCCGTGTACACATCACAACGATTTCCAATAAGAAAATGTCTCCAGGTCTTGAGCGCATGCACTACAGTTGCTAACTCCAAATCATGCATGGCATAGTTCAACTCATGTGGTCGAACCTGACGTGAGGAATATGAAACAACTCTTTCGCCTTGCACTGGGGCTGTAACCAAACGTTTCTTCAACTCCTGGAACTTGCCTCACATTTATCTGTCCATTTGAACTTGGTGTCCTTATTCAACAACTCCGTCATGGGCTTCACAATCTTAGAGAAATTCTCAATGAATCTCCGGTATTATCCCGTGAGTCCAAGAAAATTGTGGATCTCTCCTACTGAGGTGGGTGCTTGCCAATCAGTGACTGACTAAACCATGGTAGGGTCTACTGCTATACCTTCTCCTGATATAACATGTCCAAGAAATCCAACTTCCTTCAACCAAAACTCACATTTCTAAACTTGGCATATAACTAATGTTCCCTGAGCTTCTCGAGAACTAAAGGAAAATGCTCCTTGTGTTTGATACGTCTCCGTCGTATCTACTTTTCCAAACACTTTTGCCCTTGTTTTGGACTCTAAATTGCATGATTTGAATGGAACTAACCCGGACTGACGCTGTTTTCAGCAGACTTTCCATGGTGTTATTTATGTGCAGAAACAAAAGTTCTCGGAATGACCTGAAACTCCACGGAACATCTTTTTGTTAAATATACAAAATACTGGAAGAAAAATCCACGTTAGGGGGCCCACACCCTGTCCACGAGGGTGAGGGCACGCCTGCCCCCCTGGGCGCGCCCCCTACCTCGTGGGCCCCCTGACGCTCCACCGACCTCAACTCCAACTCCATATATTCACTTTTGGGGAGAAAAAAAATCACAGAGAAGGATTCATCGTGTTTTACAATACGGAGCCGCCGCCAAGCCCTAAAACCTCTCGGGAGGGCTGATCTGGAGTCCGTTCGGGGCTCCGGAGCGGGGAATCTGCCGTCGTCGTCATCATCAACCGTCCTCCATCACCAATTTCATGATGCTCACCGCCGTGTGTGAGTAATTCCATCATAGGCTTGTTGGACGGTGATGGGTTGGATGAGATCTATCATGTAATCGAGTTAGTTTTGTTAGGGTTTGATCCCTAGTATCCACTATGTTCTGAGATTGATGTTGCTATGACTTTGCTATGCTCAATGCTTGTCACTAGGGCCCGAGTGCCATGATTTCAGATCTGAACCTATTATGTTTTCATGAATATATGTGAGTTCTTGATCCTATCTTGCAAGTCTATAGTCACCTACTACGTGTTATGATCCGGCAACCCCAAAGTGACAATAATCGGGACCACTCCCGGTGATGACCGTAGTTTGAGGAGTTCATGTATTCACTATGTGTTAATGCTTTGTTACAGTACTCTATTAAAATGAGGCCTTAATATCCCTTAGTTTCTGATAGGACCCCGCTGCCACGGGAGGGTAGGACAAAAGATGTCATGCAAGTTCTTTTCCATAAGCATGTATGACAATATTCGGAATACATGCCTACATTACATTGATGAATTGGAGCTAGTTCTGTGTCACCCTATGTTATGATTGTTACATGATGAACCGCATCCAGCATAATTCTCCATCACCGATCCAATGCCTACGAGCGTTTCACATATTGTTCTTCGCTTATTTACTTTTCCGTTGCTATTGTTACAGTCACTACAAAACCCAAAAATATTACTTTTGCTAGTGTTACCATTACTTCCATATTACTTTGCTACTAAATACTTTGCTGCAGATACTAAGTTATCTAGGTGTGTTTAAATTGACAACTCAACTACTAATACTTGAGAATATTCTTTGGCTCCCCTTGTGTCGAATCAATAAATTTGGGTTGAATACTCTGCCCTCGAAAACTGTTGCGATCCCCTATACTTGTGGGTTATCAAGACTACTTTCTCGCACCGTTGCCGGGGAGCATAGCGCTATTCTTTGAGTCACTTGGGATTTATATCTGCTGGTCACTATGAAGAACTTGAAAGACGCTAAGAAAACAATTTATCCCTCAACTACGAGCGGAGGTAAGGAACTGCCATCTAGCTCTGCACTTGATTCACCTTCTGTTTTGAGTAAGCTTGCGACACCTAAACTTGCTTCTCCTATTCGTTCTGATATGTCGCATGTTATTGATGATGCCACTTCTGCTATGCATGATACTTATGATGAAACTACTTCTATGCTTGATACTACTGTGCCACTTGGTGAATTTCTTGATGAACAACTTGCTAGAGCTAGAGAGAATGAAATTATTGATAATATTGAAGAAAGTGATGATGAAGACTCTCCCCCTAATAATTATGAATCACCGGTTCTGCCTGAGGATTATGTTTTGGAAAAAGAAGCTGCTTTAGCTATTTTAGCTTGCAAAGATAGATACGAGCTCAAGAGGTTATTAGCTAAATGGAAGCAGAAATCTTTTAATGCTAGAATGAAACCTGATCCTGCTTTTGCTACTTCACCTATTTGTGTTACTAATAAGGATTATGCATATTTCTCTGTTGATTCTGATATAATTAATTTGGTTGAATCTGATCCTTTTATGGCTATGAATCTGAAACTGTTGTGGCACATCTTACTAAATTAAATGATATAGCCACCCTGTTCAATAATGATGAGAAATCTCGCTACCTTTATATCCTTAAAATATTTCCGTTATCATTAAAGGGTGATGCTAAGATATGGTTTAATTCTCTTGATCCTGGTTGTGTGAGTAGTCCCCAGGATATGATTTATTTCTTCTCTGCTAAATATTTCCCTGCTCATAAGAAACAGGCTGCTTTAAGGGATATATACAACTTTGTGCAAACTGAAGACGAGAGTCTCCCACAAGCTTGGGGGAGGCTTCTCAAGTAACTTAATGCTTTGCCTGATCATCCTCTTAAGGAAAATGAAATACTTGATATCTTTTATAATGGACTAACCGATGCTTCCAGAGATTACCTGGATAGTTGTGCTGGTTCTATTTTCAGGGAAAGAACACCAGATGAAGTTGAAATTCTATTGAATAATATGTTGACAAATGAAAATAATTGGGCACTTCCTGAGCCAGCTCCTGAGCCAATTCCTGAGCCTTTTCCTAAACCAACTCCAAAGAAAAGAGGTGTTCTATTTCTCAGTCCTGAAGATATGCAAGAGGCAAAGAAATCTATGAAAGAAAAAGGTATAAAAGCTGAAGATGTTAAGAATTTACCTCCTATTTAAGAAATACATGGTCTTAATTTACCGCATGTCTAAGAAACATATGATCTTAATCCATCACCTATTTAAGAAACTCATGGTCTTGATAACCTGACACAGGTAGTAAAGGTAAATTTTCTTTATAGATTTGATGAAGGAGATATTCCTCACTATAAGTCTGCTAGACAATGCTTAGAAGAGTTTGATAATTTTATTGTCAAACAAGAGAACTTCAATGCTTATTTTGGTAGACAATTGAAATACAATTCTGATATGCTTGAACACTTGGGTAATTACATGGTTTGTGTTAGAGGTGAACTTAAACTTATTAGCAAACATGCCTCTATGGTTACAACTCAAGTAGGAAAACTACTTAAAGCTCAAAATGATTTGCTCAATGAATTGAATAGTAAGTGAGGGTGTCCTGGATTAGGGGGTCTCCTGACAGCCGGACTATATCCTTTGGCCGGACTGTTGGACTATGAAGATACAAGATTGAAGACATTGTCTCGTGTCCAGATGGGACTCTACTTGGCGTGGAAGGAAAGCTAGGCAATATGGATATGTATATCTCCTCCTTTGTAACCGACCTTGTGTAACCCTAGCCCCCTCTGGTGTCTATATAAACCGGAGGGTTTTAGTCCGTAGGACAACATACAATCATACCATAGGCTAGCTTCTAGGGTTTAGCCTCTCCGATCTCGTGGTAGATCAACTCTTGTAATACTCATATCATCAAGAATAAATCAAGCAGGACGTAGGGTTTTACCTCCATCAAGAGGGCCCGAACCTGGGTAAAACATCGTGTTCCCTGCCTCCTATTCCCATCCACCTTAGACGCACAGTTCGGGACCCCCTAACCGAGATCCGCCGGTTTTGACCTCAGCACGTTTGATCAAGCAGGACGTAGGGTTTGGTGAGTGTCAAAACCGGCGGATCTCGGGTAGGGGGTACCGAACTGTGCCTCAAGGCCGGATGGTAACAGGAGACAAGGGACACGATGTTTTTACCCAGGTTCGGTCCCTCTCGATGGAGGTAATACCCTACTCCTGCTTGATTAATATTGATGATATGGGTAGTACAAGAGTTGATCTACCACGAGAGGAAGGAGGCTAAACCCTAGAAGCTAGCCTATGGTATGATTGTTGTATATGGAGTTGATGTCCTACGGACTACAACCCTCCGGTTTATATAGACACCGGATAGGGTTAGGGTTACACAGAGTCGGTTACAATGGTAGGAGATCTTGAATATCCGCGTCGCCAAGCTTGCCTTCCACGCCAAGGAAAGTCCCATCCGGACACGGGACGAAGTCTTCAATCTTGTATCTTCATAGTCGTGGAGTCCGGCTGAAGGTATAGTCCGGCTACCCGAACACCCCGTAATCCAGGACTCCCTCAGTAGACCCTGAACCAGGCTTCAATGACGACGAGTCCGGCGCGCAGATTGTCTTCGGCATTACAAGGCGGGTTCCTCCTCCAAGTCCTTCATAGAAGATTGTAAACACCAAGAGTAGTGTCCGGCTCTGCAAAATAAGTTTCCACATATTGCCATAGAGAGAATAATATAAACACAAATCAAATCTGCTGACGTATTCCGCAGTGCGTCATCACACTACGGCCAAGTCCTTTACTCGAATCGTTTTTTACTTTTCCACCTCAGCACGTTTTGCGAGGCGGTTTCCTTGGCACGTCTTGTCAAAGCAGAGATCGTGTACCCCCTTTACGGGATTCTCATCAATACGGACGTGGGTAACCCAAGCGCGCCATTTATCACGGCGCTTGGGAGGCAAGCGAGTTTTACTAGGCTGGTGGGGACGCACAACCGCATCCGCCCATATAAGGGGATAAGGATCGACCTTTTTACCTACGCCTTTTTCCTCCTTTGCCTATCCATCTCCTGCGCACTCGAGCTCCAGCGCCCAAGCCCGCACTTCCCACCTCAACCTTCTCCAACAATGTCCGGAGCGGGAGGGAAGTGGATGGTCTCCTCCGCTACGGAGGGCCAAGTCAAGAAGCTAAGGAAGGCTGGATACCTGTCTAAGGACATCGCGCACCGGCTTCCCGAAAAGGGGCAGCTTCTCCCCACCCCAAGGCCCCATGAGAGGGTAGTATTTCTTCCCCACTTCCTCCGCAGACTGGGTTTTCCACTCCACCCAATTTTCCGGGGGCTCATGCTCTACTACGGCCTGGATTTCCACGATCTGGCCCCGAACTTCATCCTCAACATCTCGGCGTTTATCGTCGTGTGCGAGGCTTTCCTCCGCGTCCGCCCTCATTTCGGCCTCTGGCTCAAGACCTTCAACGTCAAGCCCAAGGTTGTGCGCGGCAGCCAGGCGGAGTGCGGAGGCGCCATGGCGGGCAAGATGGCCAACGTCCTATGGTTCGAGGGCTCTTTTGTGGAGACCCTAAAGGGGTGGCAATCCAGGTGGTTTTACATAACCGAGCCACGCGATCCGAACTGGATCGCAGCCCCCGAGTTCCGATCCGGACCCCCCACGCGGCTTATGTCCTGGAAAGAGACGGGCCTATCGTGGGGTGACGAAAAAGAGGTGACCGGATTGCAAACATGCATCCAGTCCCTGGTGAACAAGCCAACCCGGCTTGTTAATGTAATCCAGGTTATGCTCGTCCGCCGGATCCTCCCGTGCCAACAACTGGATTTTAATCTGTGGGAGTTCGACCCGGCATAGCACCAAACCCTTAGCAGGCTCTTTGACAGGACGTACGAAGATGCCTGGAAGGTGCTATTCAAGGGCGCCGAGGCTCCCGCATCCGCTTCCGAGGACCACGGATACAACTCGCAACATCACGCTAGCGAGGTAAGCTATCTTCACCTATTACAGGAAGTTAAGCTTTTTTCATAGTTTGACTCTATGCGGGATATAAACTCCCTTACCTTTGACAGGCTTGGCGAGCGATATCCGGACCGATTAACTGTCCAGCTCCGCTGCTCGAAGACCTAGCCCCAGCTCTACTAGTGAAGCAGCTGGTTCCGGCGCCTTATGTGGTGCCGGAGAAGAAGGCCAAGAAGAAGAAGACCACGGGGACTCGAAAGAGTGCCCGTAACGTGGTGGTGTCGGACTCGTCATCCGACGAGTCCGAGACGCCCTCTTCCCGTGAAAATGAAGAGTAGGAAGAAGAAAACTCTCCCCCCCAGCGGAGGGAGGAGAGAAGAGGAAGGCCGCCCCAACGGGGGAGGCCGAGGGGTCTAGGAAAAGGAAGACCCCTCTGCCGGACTACTCCCCCGATGCCGAAGAGGGCGGAGAGGAGTGGCCAAACAGGGCCAAGCGTCCGGCGAAATCATAAGTTTGGATATCAGAGTAACTCATGATGTTCCTTTGTTGCACAGCTTTCCCTAATGTCGAACGTAATTATGCAGCCCGCCCCGGGCCGAATTCAACGAATCGTCGGGCGGCTCCCTGGACTCATCGGACGTGAACTCAGTTCCGCCCGCTGTCTCCCCCCGCACTGAAGACGACGCCAAAGTGGCGTCGCGACAAGCTCCGGGGCAGGAGGAGGTGGTCCCGAAGGAGCCGCAAGGCAACCTCCCGGACTCCAGGAGTGAAGGGATAAGGCCCCCCAGGGCTCCAAGTCCGGCTTTGTGCCGGACACCGCACCGGAATCTTCCACAGTTCCGGACCGCGGTAGGCGAACTCCTTCCAAGAGGAGCAAGCCTTCTGAGCCGGCGGCCTCCGTCCAACCGGGGGTGCCGGACAATCTGCTAGAGGTGCTTGACGGCGCCTCCATCGATGAGGGGCACCGTACTATTATGAGTACGGTGATCCAGAAGGTTCAGTCCGCCAAGAGCGAACTGACTGAAGCTTGCGCTAGCCTTCTAACAGGTTTCGAGGTAAGTAAAAATATGTAAAAATATTACCGCATAGACAGTAGCCCCTGATGCTCTGTTTGGCATTCGGAAAGAAAAGCCGAATAGAGGATCTATTAAATATCGCAGGAGTATAACAAAAAAGAGTCAATATGCGTATGTAGGCTTTGCTGCTATCCACCGCCGCACTAACTGCGGAGGTGCGTGTCCGAAGCAGGACCTCGAGCGGACCGCGCAAGAGCTCGGCCTTGCCAAGCGGCGGCTCGAGGAGAGAGAAGGTAAGAAATACCTTACAGAAAAAGTGCCTATAAAAGGCGTGATTGCTAAAAAAAATAACAGGATTGTACTACTTATTGTAGGGGCCACGACTGAGGTGGCGACCCTTAAGCAGACGTTGTCTGAGGCCGAAAAGAAAACGGCTGCAGAGCGCACCGAGCGAGACAGACTTGTGGCTCAGGTCGGCGAGGTGCAGCAAGAGCTTCAGGCTCTCATGAAAAAACATGAGAGTTTGGAGCTTGAGTCAAAGGCGCAAGCATCCGAGATCGCGACGGCCCTTGAGACTGCCAAGTCTGCCAAGGCCGAAGCCCAAAAGGCTCTCCAAGAGTTGGAGGAGATGAGGAAGATAGCAGCGGATAAGGCATTCTTTATGCAAAGCAGAAATATAAAAGTAAACTACTTGTTACTTACCCGAATCTGGAGCTCTCCAGGGGCATTCGCAGATCTTCCCTGCAGCATATCCAACGCCGCCGCATTCTACCGAGCTGAAGAGGGCAGCTCGACGGAGAAGGTGTTCTGGTCTCAGTATTCTGAGGCCGGACACCCTGTGCCTTTGAGCGACCAGCTGAAACAGCTGGTCGAGCTCCACAAGGCGGCCGAACAGGCCATGAAGGGCTACATAGTTCGGCTGTGGCCCGGAGAGGCCCTGCCTGGGAGCTATTTCGGGCTGGTGTCGCGGCTGGTGGAGGCCTGTCCGAGGCTCGAGGTCATCAAGCACTCCGTCTGCATCGAAGGTGCCCGTCGGGCCCTTGCCCGTGCAAAGGTGCACTGGGGTAAGCTGGACGGTGAGAAGATTGTGAAGGATGGGCCGCCGCCGGGGAAGGAGCATCGTAAGCCCGAGAACTACTACAAGGAGGTTCTTGCAGGTGCCCGCCTTGTGGCGGATGAATGTACCAAGGATGTGATTTTTGAATGAACTCACTCGCGTTTATCCTGTGCGCTGAAAACTTGTTCATATGCGCTAAGCAATGCTTATTGAATTTAAAATATTACTTTCTGTGCGGCCGTTTATCAAAAAATTAAGAGATGGCCAATCGTCGGCTTCTGCACACATGCCACTAGTGCTGGGGTGTTCGGGATAAACCTGAGCGCTCTTTTTCCCATAGTTGGGTCCTTCGAGGGAGGCGCTCAGCACAACGAACCGGGCAATCGGACTATAATGCTTGAACACTCTCACTTAGCCATAGAACTCTATAATTTTAAATTTCGGCGAAGCCCCTAGTTCGGAAGACCGAGTTCGGGGCGCTATCCACGCCTTGGCCGGACAAAGCCAGCTCCTCGCTCGAAGCGGCATAAGTCTTTAGGGACTCGAAAAACCTCTCGAACAGTGACCGGTCTCTCGCCTCATCATGACAGTCAGTTTTAGCTTTCTCCACTGAGGTGCTTAACCCAGCTGAACCGGGGCACAATCGTAGAGGTTCTCCTAGTGCTATGTTAGCCGATGTAGTGGAACGTAAGGCACCAAAACATAGGAGCCAGGAAAACCCAACTATTGACCCAAATCATGATTCGGAGCCGATGCATATAGTGCTATAAGTTTGGGGTGCCGCACTTGTGAAAGTGTACGGACTTCTCACACCATAATGAGGGGTACTGGAGCCCCTGGCGTGTTTGCCGTACCATGGTGTACGGGTGCAATCATGTCATTTAATAAACATATATGTGAAAAGAGGATAATGCGAAAAATAGACAAAAAGCTATGCATTGTTTATAGAGAGGCTATTTATCAAAGCCGAACGATACAAATAGTGCGATAAGCAAAAAGATATTGGACTATTTAACATGTCCTGACCAGGGGCAGGCCGCGGAATTGTATTCAAAACAGGTATACCGCTCGTAACAGAGACCACCTGGGAGTTCCAGAATGCGGCATGGCTTGTCTGCCTCCCTGGATCTTGCATCGTTTGTGCGGCAGTCGAATTGCCGAGTAGGTCGTCCGAAGTTTGGAGTCCTGAAAGTAAGAAAAAAAAATTAAAAAAGAATCCGGCAGCCCCTAGTACGTTTTAAGCCATATTTTGGGCATGCCGTTATTGTGCCCCTTCCCCTGTGCCCATGGTATTTCAAAGGCGTAGTTATGTACGCGAGGCACTGGTTTCGCTATGTCGCGAGAGCTGGGGTTGGGGCCGCATTGCTACGCTTGCTCAGAACGTGCCAGGCGGTCCTGCTGTGGGTTACTCCGGGCGCGCTTGGCGGTGTCTGGCTTTTTAACGGCCGGACTGGAGAATTGCCTAAGAAGGCTACTTTGTACTTCCGCTGCGAGAGCCGCCGTGTGCTCCTTCGTACGGAGGGAGCGTTCGGTGTTTCCATTGACCGTGATTACTCCTCGAGGGCCTGGCATCTTGAGCTTGAGATATGCATAGTGCGGCACCACATTGAACTTTGCAAATGCAGTTTGTCTGAGCAGGGCGTGATAGCCACTGCGAAACGGGACTATATCGAAGATTAACTCTTTGCTTCAGAAATTGTCCGGGGATCCGAAGACCACGTCAAGTGTTACTGAGCCTGTACAGTTGGCTTCTACACCTGGTATAACGCCTTTAAAGGTCGTTTTTGTGGGCCTAATCCTTGAGGGATCTATGCCCATTTTCCGCACTGTATCCTGGTAAAGCAGGTTCAGGCTACTGCCGCCGTCCATGAGGACTCTTGTGATATGAAATCCGTCGATGATTGGGTCGAGAACCAATGCGGCGAAGCCGCCATGACGGATGCTAGTGGGATGGTCCCTTCGATCAAAAGTGATCGGGCAGGAGGACCATGGGTTGAACTTTCAGGCGACTGGCTCCAACGCGTATACGTCTCGTAGCGCACGCTTCCGCTCCCTCTTGGGAATGTGGGTTGCGTATATCATGTTCACCGTCCTCACTTGTGGGGGAAAGCCCTTCTCTCCTTTGTTGTTCAGCGGCCTGGGCTCCTCCTCGTCGTCGCTGTGCAGCCCCTTGTCTTTGTTTTCGGCTCTTAACTTGCCTGCCTGCTTGAACACCCAACAATCCCTGTTAGTGTGATTGGCTGGCCTTTCGGGGGTGCCATGTATCTGGCACAAGCGGTCGAGTACTCGGTCCAAACTGGACGGGCCCTGAGTATTCTTTTTGGATGGCTTTTTCCGCTGACCGGATTTATAGCCTCTGAATCCGGCATTGACTGCCGTGTCTTCATTGCTGTCGCTGCTAACGCGGCGTTTTTGCTTATTCCGACGTGTCCCGCCACTTTTGTCCTTGGTATCCGAATTAGTAGGGTTCTTTGATAAGTTATTACTGCGAGCTAGCCAGCTGTCTTCTCCTGCGCAAAAGCGGGTCATGAGTGTCGTGAGGGCTGCCATAGATTTCGGCTTTTCCTGTCCCAGGTGCCGGGCAAGCCACTCGTCGTGGATGTTATGCTTGAAGGCTGATAGGGCCTCTGCATCCGGACAGTCGACTATCTGGTTTTTCTTTGTTAGGAACCGTGTCCAGAATTGCGTGGCCGATTCCTCTGGCTGCTGAATTATGTGGCTTAAGTCGTCGGCATCCGGTGGTCGCACGTAAGTGCCCTGGAAGTTGTCGAGGAATGCGGCTTCCAGGTCCTCCCAAGAACCGATTGAGTCTGCTGGAAAGCTGTTAAGCCAATGTCGGGCCAGTCCTTTAAGTTTGAGCAAGAGGTATTTGATGGTGTGTAGATCATCTCCGCGTGCGATGTGGATGTGAAGGAGATAATCCTCGATCCATACCGCCGGATCTGTTGTGCCATCGTATGATTCGATGTTTATGGGTTTGAAACCCTCTGGGATTTTATGATCCATTACTTCATCCGTGAAGCATAGCGGGTGTGCGGCGCCTCTGTACTGGGCTATATCACGACGCACCTCGGAAGAGCTATGTCTGTTGTGTTCGGCCCGGCCGGATTTGTTGTATCCGGAGTGAAGATCATCGTCACATGTTGTAAGGCGCCTGCGCGATTCGTAGTTCGATCTTGTTTGTCTTGCCTTATCCTCCAGTACGTCTCGCAGGTCTGGCGCATTTTCTCGTGCCTTAGTTGAGCGGCGTCGGGGCATGGCTTCCGTTGAGGGCCGAGAGGCCTCTCTATCGTGGCCGCGAGGTGGCCGGTCTGCCATGCGCTGGTAATGTAGGTGCTTCTTCCTCTGATCGGGGTAGCGGCCTGCGCTTTGGGTAACTCTTGGAGGGGCGTTCGAGTTCATACTCTTCGGCTGCAAGGACCTCAGTCCATCTATCAGCTAGCAAATCTTGGTCAGCTCTAAGCTGTTGCTGCTTTTTCTTGAGGCTGCTTGCCGTGGCTAAAAGCATGTGTTTGAAACGCTCTTGTTCGGCGGGGTCTGATGGTACGATGAATTCGTCGTCATCGAGGCTTGCCTCGTCTTCGGAGGGAGGCATATAGTTATCATCCTCGACCTCTCGGTCTACCACTCTCTCATGAGGGCTGGCTTCTCCATCTTCCTGTGCCGAATCTTGCTGTGGTGGGTGTTCTTCGGCGCTATCCGAGGTAGTATTATCTCCCGTGCCGGAATCACCATTTTTGCTTTGACGGGATTTAGAGCGGCGCCGCTGACGCCGGCGCTTTGGCTGTTTCTTGGAGGTGTCATCCCCCGCTATTCCAACGCCATCTCCATCTTTTGGAGTATCCACCATATATATGTCATATGACGAGGTGGCCTTCCAGTGCCCTACAGGTGCTGGTTCCTGTTCGTCTCCTACATCGTCGTCAATACCATCGATGTCTTCGGAGCCGAAGTCAAGCATGTCGGTTAAATCATCGACAGTGGCTACAAAGTAGGTGGTGGGTGGGCTTTGAACTTCTTCATCGTCCGTATCCCATCCTCGCTGACCGTAATCCGGCCAGGGCTCTCCTGATAAAGAGAGAGACTTGAGAGAATTCAGGATGTCGCCAAAACGCGAGTGCTGAAAGATGTCCGCGGCGGTGAACTCCATTATTGGCGCCCAATCGGATTCGATCGGCAGGGGCGCGGGGGGTCCGGAGTCCGGAGAGGAGTCCGGATCCTCGGAGTCGTGAGTCACGCGGAGTGTGGGCCGGCGTTCAGCTCGATCGCCTTTGAGATCGTAGCCCCCGAGGTGACGTGCAACCGCTCATCCTCGACTGACACAACTGGCTCTGAATTAAGGGTCAGAGCTGGTGCGTTTGCGGCCTCCGGGATACTGTTCGGTGACAGAGCTAGATCATGCCCCGCGAGACAGTGCGGCGGACTTGCGTGTGGCTCGAATCCATCGAAGATCAAATCTCCATGGATGTCTGCCATGTAATTTAGGCTTCCAAACCTGACTTGATGGCCAAGGGCATAGCTTTCGATCTGCTCTAGGTGGCCAAGCGAATTGGCCCGTAGTGTGAAGCCACCGAAGATGAAGATCTGTCCGGGGAGAAAAGTCTCACCCTGGACCGCATCGTTGTTGATGATCAAAGGAGCTATCGGGCCTAAAGGCGACAACACGGAGGAACTCTCAATGAAAGCACCAATGTCGGTGTCAAAACCGGCGGATCTTGGGTAGGGGGTCCCGAACTGTGCGTCAAGGCCGGATGGTAATAGGAGACAAGGGACACGATGTTTTTACCCAGGTTCAGGCCCTCTCGATGGAGGTAATACCCTACTCCTTCTTGATTAATATTGATGATATGGGTAGTACAAGAGTTGATCTACCACAAGATCAAGGAGGCGCAACCCTAGAAGCTAGCCTATGCTATGATTGTCGTATATGGAGTTGATGTCCTACGGACTACAACCGTCCAGTTTATATAGACACCGGATAGGGTTAGGGTTACACAGAGTCGGTTACAATGGTAGGAGATCTTGAATATCCGCATCGTCAAGCTTGCCTTCCACACCAAGGAAAGTCCCATCCGGACACGGGACGAAGTCTTCAATCTTGTATCTTCATAGTCCTGGAGTCCGGCTGAAGGTATAGTCCGGCTACCCGAACACCCCCTAATGTAGGACTCCCTCAGTGAGGATCTTATTATCCCAAATGCCACAGAGCACCATCTCGTGGATAACAATACGGTGTTAACAGTCTTTGAGACCTTTGCGTCAAATAATAGGCGCAAGCGAACACTCCGCAACATGGCCGAAATCTGCCACGTAGAAGCAATAAATCCATGGAGTGACACGGCTATTACCTTCAATGCCAGTGACGAACCTAAATTCCGAACAGCGTGAGCACCAGCTGCACTGGTCCTCAGTCCAATTTTGGACGGTTTTCGACTCACCAAAGTACTCATGGACGGCGGCAGCGGATTAAACCTCATCTATGAGGAAACTCTTCAAAAAATGGAAATAGACCGAAACCGCATTGAGCAAAGTAGCACAACCTTCAGGGGAATCATACCCAGTCGGGAGGCACGATGCATTGGGAAAATCACACTAGATGTGGTATTCGGTACGCCAGAGAACTATAGGTCCGAAGAAATTACATTTCAAGTGGCCCCGTTCAGCAGTGTATACCACGCCCTTTTAGGATGTGAGGCGTTCACGATCTTCCAAGCCGTGCCCCATTATGGGTACATGAAGCTCAAAATGCCTGGGCCCAACGGAATCATCACCCTCACCAGTGATCCGGACATAGCACTCTCCGCCGAAAACAAAATACCGCACTGGCCCTCGAAGCATTATCCGAAGCCCCCTCGTTCGAGGAATTAACCACGCTACGCTCCACAGTGGACAAGGATGACGTGATCCTCGATAAGAGATCCAAGTCCACCTCTTTTAAACCAGAGGATGAAATAGTCAAATTCCGAGTCCACCCAACAGACCCTACAAAAACAGCCTCCATTGGGGCACATTTAAACCCTGCTGTGGACGCTGCACTACGAGAGTTCCTGCGTGAGAATTGGGACATATTCGCCTAGCATCCCTCAGACATGCCAGGAATCCCACGCAGGCTGGCCGAGCATAGCCTCAATATCCTAAAGGGATTCAAGCCGGTCAAGCAAGCTCTTCGGCATTTCTACGAACCTAAGAGACAAGCCATGGGAGAAGAACTAGCCAAGTTATTGGAGGCCGGATTCATCAGAGAAATAGAACACCCGGACTGGCTAGCAAACCTGGTGATGGTACCAAAGAAGGATAAATCCTGGTGCCTTTGTGTCGATTTCAAGGACCTCAATAAAGCTTGCCCAAAGGATCCCTTCCCCCTCCTCCGCATTGATCAAATTATTGATGCTACCGCAGGACACGAGTCATTGTGTTTTGTCGACGCATACTCCGGTTACCACCAAATCAAGATGGTGGAGTCCGACCAAGCCGCAACGACATTCATCACACCATACGGTCCATTTTGTTTCAACACAATGCCTTTTGGGCTCAAAAACGCCGGCGCAACATATCAGCGCATGATTCAGACATGTCTGGAGAAACAAATCGGCAAAACAGTAGAAGCATACGTAGACGACCTGGTCGTCAAAACCAGACACGTCGACTCTTTGATAGACAACTTGAGGCTCACATTCGACAACCTCCGAACATACGACATCAAGCTCAATCCGGAAAAATGCGTTTTCGTCATACCAGCCGGAAAGCTCCTGGGTTTCATTGTCTCTAGTAGAGGTATTGAAGCTAATCCGGCCAAAATCCGAGCTTTGTCATAGTTGGCTACCCCAACAGACCTCAAACAAACCCAGAAGTTAACTGGATGTGTGGCGGCTCTAAGCCGCTTTATCGCCCGCTTAGGAGAAAAGGCTTTACCCCTTTATCGCCTCCTTCAGCGCACCGAACACTTCGAGTGGACGGACGCTGCCACATCCGGATTGGAAGAAATAAAGGCCATTTTGGCAACCAACCCAATCCTGGCCGCGCCAAACATCGGTGAACCAATGTTGTTGTAGATTGCGCCAACTCATCAAGTTGTAAGCGCAGTGCTCATCGTCGAACGAGAAGCTGACGGACATAAATTCCCTCTTCAAAAGCCGGTATACTATGTATCCACTGTCCTCGCTCCATGCAAATCACGGTACCAACATTATCAAAAGATAGCCTATGCGGTATTCATGGCATCCCGGAAGCTGCGACACTACTTTCAAGAGTGTTCGATTACAGTAGCCTCGGAAGTGCCACTTAATGATATTATAAACAACCGTGACGCTATGGGCCGGATTGCTAAATGGGACATTGAGCTCCTCCCGTTCAACATAACATACAAACCTCGACGAGCCATTAAGTTGTAAGTTTTGGCCGACTTTGTTGCCGAATGGACGGAGGCCGAACTCCCTAAAGAGTACGACGCATACTCCAATAGGATCATGCACTTCGACGGTTCTAAAATGCTGGCTGGTCTAGGGGCTGGCGTCGTCCTGACGTCCCCAACCGGAGATACCATTCAGTACGTGCTGCAAATATTGTATACAGACTCCAACAACGCAGCCAAATACGAAGCTCTGTTGCATGGTCTTCGGATGGCAGTCTCCATGGGCATTCAATGCCTGGAGGTGCGTGGGGATTCAAACCTCCCAATATCCCAAATAAATGGAGACTTTGACGCCAAGGATCCGAAAATGGCGGCCTACCGAAAGGCCGTCCTAAAAATGCCAGCTCGGTTCGAGGGGCTCGAATTTCACCATGTGGCTCGGGAAAACAATCAGGCGGCGGATATCCTTGTCCGCATCGATGCAAAACGTGATGCGGTCCCCCCAACATATTTCTGGAGAGGTTGTTCAAGCCATCCATAGTATGGGAAGGGGACACCGGTAACAATAGTCCGGACCCGGCCAAAATGCCCGATACCGAACACTCTGACACAATCGGAGGCTCCTCCACCGAAATAACACCTTCAGCCCACGTAATAATGGCCATCATAGACCCGTGGACAGAACCATTCCTGGCCTACCTAACTAGGCAGGAACTTCCGGAGGACGAAAATGAGGCACGCTGCATAGTGCGGCGATCTAAGGCCTACAAGGTCCATGAGGGAGAATTGTATAAAAAAGCACTACCGGAGTCCTTCAAAGGTGCATCTCCGAAGAGGAAGGGCGGAACCTTTTGGCAGAAATCCACGCCGGACTCGGCGGTCACCACGCCGCAGCCCGGGCTCTTGTAAGCAAGGCCTTCCATACATGATTCTATTGGCCAATGGCCCGGGCAGATGCATAGGACTTGGTCCAACGTTGCGCCGCTTGCCTGCTATTTGGAAATCAAAGCCACATGCCACCCACCACCCTCCAAAAAATCCCCATTACGTGGCCCTTCGCGGTCTAGGGGCTTGACATGGTTGGTCCCCTTAAATGGGGAACCCACAAGAAAAAATACTTACTGGTGATGGTTGATAAATTCACCAAATGGATAGAGGCCAAACCTGTTAAAACAGCCGTATCCGGACCAGTGATAGACTTCATATCGGGGGTCCTACACCGTTATGGCATCCCCCATAGCATCATCACTGACAACGGCACGAACTTCACTTCCGATGAGGTAAAACTATGGTGCAGCAAAATGGGCATCAAGCTCGATTATGCTTCAGTCTATCACCCACAAACCAAGGGCCAAGTTGAGCGAGCAAACGGTCTTATAATGAGTGGCATTAAACCCAGATTAGTGTGTTCCTTAACGGAGTCTAACACGCACTAGGTAGAGGAGCTCGACTCCGTACTCTGGGGGCTGTGGACCACGCCGAATCGTAGTACCGGATATACACCCTTCTTTATGGTGTACGGCGCATAGGCAGTCTTGCCCTGTGACATAATTCATGACTCACCTCGGGTGCGCATGTATGAAGAAAGAGAAACCGAGCATGATCGGTAGGACAGTCTGGACACCTTGGAGGAGGAGCGCGATGTAGCAAAAGCCCGTTCCGCATTTTATCAGCAACAGGCTCGTAGATACCAAAGCAGAGAAGTACGGGCCAAAACTTATAACGTTGGCGAACTAGTTCTATGCCTGCCGGATAAGAAAAAGAACAAGCTCGAGCCCAAATGGGAAGGTCCCTTCATTATTGACCAAGTTCTGACCGGTGGAGCGTACCGACTGCGGGATGCATCAACTAATCGACTCGAGCCGAACCCACGGAACGAGGCCAGGCTCCAAAGATTCTACGCCTAGCGCCGGACTCTATGTTCGTCCCCTTCCTCTGTCCATTTTTTGCATATACATTATCTTTCTTTCTTTTGTTCTTTCTCTAGGACTTCAAGGGCCAACTTGTGCCTCGCTTGCACATTATAGATGCGCTAGCCGCGCTCATCATACCTGGGGGCTTCTTTCATAGAAGCTTAATTATTTATCTGGGCCTCATGCCTCGCACATGTGTTATACTTCCGCATGTACCTTTTTTCGCCATGCATTGATATGACTTAAGTTTTGGCCAAGCTGGGTTGCCTGGCTCTTGTATTTATGCCCTACGTTCTCGTTAATTCGGCTAGGGCATAAGGGGAGCACCTCTGCGATTGTTACTGCCGGGTCAGCCGGATGTGTACTGTAACAGCCCAAAAAAAATTTGAACAGGATTTGTTTACAAAAAAAAATTGCCAGGAAATTAAATTTTTCATTTTCTGGATTTTCTTTGATTTGAGAACCATTCTTTTCTTTGATATTGTGGAGTTTCTACCAAGTGGAAACTTTCCAAATGTATTGTTGGGCTTGTAAACCCTCTCAAGAAAAACATTTCCTTTATCAGTAGAATTATTTATACAATTATTTTCCCCTGAGTTTTATTTCTTTAAAAATGACTTTTCATAAGTTTTAGAGCCTCTTTTGCACTGCAACCCTATGATAAATTTATTTAAAATTCCAACCAAAATTTGGGGATGTCATGTGATGTTTTTCAAATCACTTTTATGAAAAAATATCTTCTATTCATTGGAGATTTTTAGCTCTACACCAAATTTTCAAATCTGGTCCAGTTTGCAATTTTGCACTACAACCTATTTAAATAATTCTTTAAATTTCTTTCTAATTGTTTGGAGATGACAGTAGATACATATAATTCATCTTTATGCAAAAACCCACTGATGTTCTTTGTAAAATTTGAGTAAATCATCCTCATCTTCATTCTGGTCCAGCTTGGTGATTTGTACTGCAACCATATTTTAACTTGCCCTTTTTGCTGTGATTCTTTTTCCTGCTTATAGACCACCCTACCAAACCCTTAAGTCCAGGAGGTTGGACCCATTGAAGCATATTTGGTACATGAAATAATACCATTTTATTTCTGTCCAGATTTGATTTTCTGAAGAACTGTCACTAACAAGTTTCTAGCTTTGACCGACTAACCTTGCCACCATCACCTACATCTAAAGAGACCCCAATCTGGAGATTTTGGCCACCCCAAGAGATGCCAAGATGCCCTTGGCATTTCATCGAACAGGTTAGTAGCATGGCCAGTTTTGGCATGCTTTTAGACTTGCATTAGGATGATGCTCTAATGACCTTACCAACATGTCTATTAGCTCCCTTGTGATCAATAACCTAGTTCTGTTTAGTTGCAGAGGCATCAGAGAGGCCTAGGGCGCATTGGCATAGCGTCGAGCACCTGGCGTGCGTGCTCTGGGCGCGCCCAGAGCGCACGTTTTGCACGCGTGTGCACCGAGCCGCCGCGTCTTGACCCTGGCCTTGACCCTGGCCTTCGCGTGCCCGCAGAGCCACGCCTCGTTCCCGTCCACTCACCAGAACCCTCCAGGCCACCCTGGCGCCCTACAGCGCCGCAGTTTGAGCCCCCTTGGCGGCACGCTGGAGTCCACAGCACACCGCTGCCGTGGACGGCGCCGCCCGAGCCATACACGCGTGCCAGCTCGCCCCCTTGAGCAGTAGGGAGCTCGTCGGGATGCGTGACCAGCCCCAACTGCCTCCACATCGCACTGCTGCAACTGAACAGCGGTTCGCCCGTGTTCTTATCCACGGCAACGGGAACCGACCTCTCCGAGCTATATATATCCCTCCCGATCATGCCTAAGCTCGTCAGCAGCCTCGTTCGAGCAGTAGGAAGCCTCCCCTCATCCCAGTTGGTAAGAGGCCCCTCCCTTCCCCATCTCCGGCAGGTTCGGCCGCCGCCACGCTCTGGTTCAATTAGTAGCAAGCAGAGCCTCCCCTGCCCATCCAGTGCCACCATCCTCTTCCCCTGGACCTAGCGGAGCCGCCCAACCTCTCAAACATGATCGGGAACCACGATAGTTCAAACTCCCAATCCCTCCCGAAGCCATCTCCGCTGCAAAGCTCGCCGCCGGTGACTCCCTCCGTCCCTGTCGGCCAGTCGACCACCGGAAGGACCGCCCTGAACCAGCGGATCCATCCCTGCCCTCGGAGTCTCGCAAGGTTCCACCAATCGGCGGCATTGATCACTGGAACCCCGCCTCTACTCGGCCAGAGGGGGAAGGAGGCGCGGGCGACTGGTCAAACCTGACCAATGGGCCCAAGGGACCCACTGTTAGTGACCCAGCCCCTCCAAAACATTGCTTAAGTGGAGGTGTATTCCACTGAATACATCTTCGCTAAACAGAAAGCGTAAGCCCCCCCGAAACGTTTTCTTTTTCTGGTTTTATTTCAAAACAGAATTTTGACTGGCTATAACTTTTTAAATATAAGTCCAATTGACTTGATTCTCTTTCTGTTGTTTCTCAAATTTTGTCCAGTTTATTTTCATATTTATTTGAAAGTTTTACAAACAACTTTTTTGTATTGTTTTGAATATATGTGTTAATTCAAATTTTATTAAAATAGGATTATGGAGAGAAGTAAGAAAACTTTCAAAAGTTTTGGAATGCACCCTGCCTCTCCACAACTTGAAGGCAAGCATTCTGAACCCTGGCATAATATTGTGTGTGTTTTGATACAACACCACCTTAACACGGAGTATCTGTTATTTTGATGGGATGATATGATCATACCCGTGAGTGCATATTGATGATTTCATGCTATTGGAGTTTGATACATTTGTGATAGTATTCACCCTCGTATGCCTTTCATGCCTACCGGAAGGAAGCCAGGAAGGTCTCTGTCTTGGGTAGCCACGGGCTTAACTCTAGTTCCTCGGTGAGATGGTTGTGTCCGGTATGGCATGATGAGGTATGAGGAGTGGTGATTTTGTCCGTTGGTTGAAACATATTGGTTATGCTAATCATGCAGGGAATACTAGAACCACCCGAGTCGACCGTAGATCGAGTCTTGTTCCAGTAACCCCCATACTTGTTTTGTACTACCACTTGTCCCTACCATAGGTAGGGTATGGTTTAGTAGATTGTCAACCCCTGTCCTAGCACACACCGTACAGAGAGGAAATGGTGGAAGATACCGGAGGCTTCCGGTATGCATGCCACCTAGTCCGGGGGCATGGGTGTTTTCGGTTGTTGCCGAAGGGTTAGCTCCCCTAGTTTGCGCGCGATATAAATTTTGTGATCCCATGCTAGTCGAGGTTGTAGCCTCCCAACTTAGAGTTTTTCTTAACAGGTGTCAAGGGTGATTCCAGACACCGGTGAGTTAGGCTGGTGTGTGCGGTCAGGTGTGTTTTCAATCAAAAGACCGTAGACGGAATTAGTCCCAATGGACTAAAGAAATATGTTACTCGTGGGTAAAGAGTACACCCTCTGCAGAGATTATGTCTATTCAAATAGTCGTGTCCATGGTTAAAGACTATAGTCTGGGATGGGTCAAGTGTCGGTCTTAGTGTCGGTCTTCGGAGGAGAAACTGCTAATCCAGAACATTGATCACGAATGGTGACTTAGGATGGTTATGATTATCGTTATTGTGGACTAACCATTTGTATTATTTGGATTATTGAGTATCCCCGGGACGGTTCTACCTCTTGGATATTCACTATAAATATTCTTATATAAGCCCTTTATGTGGTGTCGCTCAGACGCCCGACTGTGGCATGCTTGTTATTTAATTTACTTATAAGCCCTTTATGTGGTGTCGCTCAGACGCCCGATTGTGGCATGCTTGTTGTTTAATTTACTTATAAGCCCTTTATGTGGTGTCGCTCAGATGCCCGACTGTGGCATGCTTGTCATTTAATTTACTTATAAGCCCGTTATGTGGTGTCGCTCAGACGCCCGACTGAGGCATGCTTTATATTACTATCCTTTCGAGGCGTCGCTCCAGACACCCGATCGGTGCAATCTATTTCAGCTCTCTGATTGCATAGTCATATTTGACATGAATAGCCCACTTGCATGCATCATGATTTTCATTTATGACTGATGTTATGATCATAGAGAATTTCAGAGCATGTTTGTCTTTTGCTATATTATACCCGTGTTCATGATGTTTGCGAGTACATTCAAAGTACTCACTGGCTTGTCCCTGGCTATTGTCTTCGCCAGATTTCTTGCCTGGAGAGGAGCGTTGCGATGATAGCCCCGGGGCATACGCAATGGTGCTAGCAGCTTCGCGAAGATAGGAGTTATCCTAGTCAGCTGTTCTTGTGGGAAATGGAGTCCCATGGCCACTGATGAACCTCAAACCGCTTCCGCCATCAACCACTAGAAACGATCTGTTGTATTCATCGACTAGGATGGCATTGTACTTCAAACTCTGTACTTTGCTTAGTTTTCGGTTCAATCTTGTGGTGTCCTCACTAGTGATAGAAGGGGTAGCGAGGCACGTATTGTATTATTTCCATCAAGGATAAAAAGATGGGGTTTATATCATATTGCTTGAGTTTATACCTCTACATCATGTCATCTTACTTAAAGCGTTGCTTTGTTCTTATGAACTTAATACTCTAGATGCAGGCAGGAGTTGGTCGATGTGTGGAGTAATAGTAGAAGATGCAGGCAGGAGTCGGTCTACTTGTCACAGACGTGATGCCTATATTCATGATCATTGCCTTAGATATCATCATAATTATGCACTTTTCTATCAATTGATCGACAATAATTTGTTTACCCGCCATATGCTTTATTCAAGAGAGATGCCACTAGTGAAACCTATGCCCCCCCGTGTCTAGTTTGCATCATATATTTTCATATCTATAAACCAAAAAACCCAAAATCACCTTACTTCTATTTATTTATATTTACTTTAGTTTTCTCTTTTATTTATCTTTTATATCTATATCTTTTAGATCTCACTCTTGTCCATGACCGTGGAGGGATTGATAACCCCCTTTTCGCATTGTGTGCAAGTGTTTGTTAGTTTGTGTAGGTGCATATATTGGACACTTGCTTGTGCCTCCTACTGGATTGATACCTTGGTTCTTAACTAAGGGAAATACTTATCTCTACTTTGCTGCAACACCCTTTCCTCTTCAAGGGAAAAATCAATGCAAGCTCAAGAAGTAGCAGGAAGAATTTCTGGGTTCATTACCGGGGAGGTTCTACATCAAGCCTACCAAGTACCTATCATAAACTCTCATCTATTGCACTTACATTATTTGCCATCTGCCTCTCGTTTTCCTCTCCCCCACTTCTACAAAGTTTTCAGAAAAACACAAAAATATTTTCCATTTGCCCTTATGTCTTGCTTAGTTTGTTTGCTATTTTGCTTGCCATAATTGTGTGTTTGTTGATATTAGGGGGTTTATGGATCTTCATCCAGTTGCTAATATTTTTAAAAGATCCAACTATGATGAACCAATTGCTAGTGATTTGAGTGCACTAGATTATCTTTATGAAGTTTTGGTTGAAATTTGTGAATCTGAAATTCGTGATGAAGTGTTAAAAGAAGAAATTTATGAAGTGATTCACGATAGCTCCTTGAAACAAAAGCATGATTGCAATGATGTTATTATAAATTCTATTAATGTCAATTGTGCTAATAATATGCAAAACCCTAAGATTGGGGATGCGAATTTTGCCATGTCCACTACTTATTGCAATTATCATGATTGGGGTGATAATGTTTCTCATGATCTTGAAAATTTATTTATGCCTCATGATGAATATGGTTGCTATAATATTGAAAGTGGGTTTGGAAGAGTGTCAACTCTAGGTAATAATGTTGCCACTACTTTGGAGTATGATCAATCATATGAATTTTTTGACAAAAGTGGGCTTGGAGAGGTCATGACTTTATTTGAGGATAATCCCACTATTTTAGAAGAGTGTCAACTTGGCATGCATGTGGATCATGAAGAGAATATTTTATGTGATAGTTATATTGTTGAATTTGATTATGATCCTACATGTAATTATTATGAGAGAGGAAAATATGGTTGTAAAAATTTTCATGTTACTAAATTACCTCTCGTTATGTTGAGATTGCTATTGTTTCCTTCTTCTTCCTTGCATATGGTAGTTTTTGATTGTCTTGATAAATATTTTCCCTATAAAATGCCTATGCATAGGAAGTATGTTAGACTTAAACTTGCTTTTCACATCCTATATGATGCTCTCTTTGTGCTTCAATTTTTTGTCCTTAATGTGAGCATCTTTAAATTTATCAACGCCTAGCTAAAAGGCTTCAAAAAGCACTTGTTGGGAGACAACCCAATATTTTAATTTTCTATTTTTATGAGTATACACATTATTACTTCTGTAGTTATTATTTTTTGGTGTTTTAATTAGTGTTTGAGCTAAGTAAGACCTTGGGGGTGGTCATGGTGATAGTTAATTTGATTTTGCTAAAAAAACAGAAACTTTTGTGCCCAGTCATAGAATTGATCTGAGCTGCTGGAACATGATAAATTCTTTAGTTTTTTTACAAAATATTGATATAAAAATTGCCTAGATTGTCCTGATTTTTCAGAATTTTTGGAGTTACAGGAATATTTTTTGGGTGAAGTTTTGATGGACTACAGAATAAGGAGTGACAAGAGCCTAAGCTTGAGGATGCCCAAGGCACCCCAAGGTAATATTCAAGAACAACCAAGCATCTAAGCTTGGGGATGCCCCGGATGGCATCCCCTCTTTTGTCTTCAATCCATTGGTAAATTTACTTGAGGCTATATTTTTATTCACCACATGATATGTGTTTTTCTTGGAGCATCTTGTATGATATGAGTCTTTGCTTTTTAGTTTGCGACAATCATCCTTGCTGTAGACACCTTTTGCGAGGACAAGCTTTAATCGTGAATTTTTTAGAACACTCTATGTGCTTCACTTGTATCTTTTGAGCTAGGCAGTTTGCTCTAGTGCTTCACTTATATCAGTTTATAGCACGGCGGTGGTTTTATTTTGTAGAAATTTTTGAACTCCCTTGCTTCACGTATATTATTTTGAGAGTCTTGAACAGCATGGTAATTTTCTTAGGTTATGAATTTAGTCCTAATATGACGGGCATCCAAGAGGGATATAAAAGAAAATTCATATAAAGAGCATTGAATATATGAGAAGTTTGATTCCTTGCATTTGTTTTGAGATATAAGGATGGTAATATTAGATTCATGCTAGTGAGTAACTGTGGATTGGTAGAAATACTTGTGTTAATGTTTGTGATTCCTGTAGCATGCACGTATGGTGAACCATTATGTGATGAAGTCGGAGCATGATTTATTCTTTGATTGTCTTCCTTATGAGTGGCAGTCGGGGACGAGCGATTGTCTTTTCCTAACTCTATCCACCTAGGAGCATGCGTATTAGTACTTTTTTGATGGCTAATAAGCTTTTGTAATAAGTATGTGAGTTCTTTATGACCAATGTTGAGTCCATGGATTATACACACTCTCCCCCTTCCACCATTGCTAGCATCTCTAGTACCGCGCAACTTTCGGCTGTGCATTAAACCCACCATACATCCTTCTTCAAAACAACCACCATACCTACCTATTATGGCATTTCCATAGCCATTCCGAGATATATTGCCATGCAACTTCCACTATTCCGTTTTATTATGACACATACCATCATTGTCATATTGTTCTCATATGCATGAGGCATTCATATAGAGTCATATTTTGTTCTAGTATCGATTTGTAATTATTGAAGTTGTATGTAAATAATTAGAGCATTGTCCCATGTGAGGAAAGGATGATGGAAGCAATGATTCCCTCACAAGTTGGGACGAGTCTCCGGACTTTAAGAAAATAAAAGAGGCCAAAGAAGCCAAAATAAAAAAGAAGCCCAAAGAAAAAATGAGAGAAAAAAAGAGAAGGGACAATGTTACAATCCTTTTCCACACTTGTGCTTTTAAATAGCACCATGTTCTTCATGATAGAGAGTCTCCTATTTTATCACTTTCATATACTAGTGGGAATTTACATTATAAAACTAGGCTTGTATATTCCAATGATGGGCTTCCTCAAATTGCCCTAGGTCTTCATGAGCAATCAAGGTGGATGCACACCCCCTTAGTTTCTTTTTGAGCTTTCATACACTTATAGCTCTAGTGCATCCGTTGCATGGCAATCCATACTCACTTGCATCGATATCAATTGATGGGCAACTCCAAAGCCTATTAATTTGCCTACACTACAAAAAACACCACTTCCGTGATGATACGAGTTTGTCACAGTAGGTCACGTTTTTCTGTCATGCATGTACATCCATGACGATTTTATGACAGAATCAAGATACTCATACATGTGCTATCATAGAAGTGTTCCATGACAATACCAAAATTATCATCACGGAAGTTTCCACTTCCATGACGATAAATGGCATGTCATGGAAGTGCTTTTGTCAAGGGTAACCGGCATGTGACATCAACCATAACGGGCCACTGTTAAGCTATCGGGTTCCGGTATGGATCCAATAACCCGTTAATAGCCCGAACCAATGTAGCGATCCGACCTCAAACGGTCAAATCTCTGTGTATAAGTGTCATCCCTGGATTGGTAATGCTGACACACATAGTACTTGAAGGATTTATAACAGAGTTCAATCACACACTTATGACATCGAACGTCTCAAAAGAGAACTTATTACAATAAATATGCCTTAAGGCTATCTAAATATGACAACAGCGGAAGGCTTGGAAGATAAAGTGAGTCCATCAACTCCAACGGCATAGCTGAGTGCACGACAACGACCTAGCGCACTTTACTCTTTGTCTGAAAAGTCTGCAACATGATATGTTGCAGCCCGAAATGGGTCAGCACATGGAATATGCTGGCAATATAACACAGTAGAGCAATGAACAATGTAAATGCTATCACTACATGCATATATGGCTGGTGGGGGCTCTATGGTTATAATGTTTTGCGAAAAGCCAATTTTTTCCTACAACAAAGGAATATATTTTGTTTAACTATCATGGTAGTTGATAAATATTGAGAATGGTAAATCCCCATCTCAATCCCAATTAAACAAGTAATTATCAACCCAACAAAATTAATTTAGAGTGATGAGATCAACATGATAATCCAAGAACCAGATACTCAAGATTGTCCATAACCGGGGACACGACTAACCATGATTAGTTTGTACACTCTGGAGAGGTTTGCGCACTTTTCCCCACAAGACTCGATCTCCTCCGTTGTATTTCCCACACTGCATGGTGTTTGAG
Organism: Triticum dicoccoides; assembly: GCF_002162155.2. Lineage (NCBI taxonomy): Eukaryota > Viridiplantae > Streptophyta > Magnoliopsida > Poales > Poaceae > Triticum > Triticum dicoccoides. The sequence continues at coordinate 698,150,015 of NC_041392.1, read as the reverse complement.
AAACGGATGACCGAGACACAATCTTTTACAAGCATTAACTCTTTACTCTGGGTGGATAGTTACACCTACTTTCCCCTACATCTGCTAGCCCACCACTGAAAGAGGTCATGCAACATAATCAACTATGCTAGAGCCCATAATAGCTTGTGGCTGCACACGGAAGTTTCTAGCATGAATAATCTTATGATCCCTTTGAACCTGGGTGGCGAACCAAAAGGAAAGCATTGGTATATCCCCAGGTGCCCGCAACCAATCCACCTGGATGTGTGTTTAAGTAGCCACCTTAAGTTAACCATTAAATTAACAATCTCACATCTGTCTCGGATACACTCAAACCCAATCCACGTCTACGAGCATAGCATGGCAATATAAGCATAACGTAGAAGTAACTCCCAAGGGTTTGATAATAAAAGGGCAATAGGTTCTACCTCATCAACTACTTCCCAATACCCACATGTTAAGAGATCCTACTCATGCAATGTTTGAGGGTTGTAACTAATGCATAAAAACTGGGTATGAAAATAGTATGATCAATGTGTTACTAGCCTTGCTGACGATCTGCAAACCCTAGAGACTCGTAGTAGCACGCTTCGCACTTCGGTAATTCTATCACAAACTAACTATAGCATACATAAGAGCACAAGAATAGATGCACGGGTAAAACTTCATATAAGAAGATCATGTCTGAAAGTTCAATTGAAAAGCTTCGATTTGCAAAAAGAATCAATCGAATCGGAGCTACAGAATTGAAACTACGGTCAAAAGAACCTTGAATTCAAATATGCTTGAAACCAAATTTTAAATTGTCAAAACCTTGTTCAAGTCGATTAAACAAAAAGAGGGGCTCGAGATGAAGATTTTGGTATTGGGGTCACTGGATTTGGGCAAACAGTTAAGAAAAGGCGAGGGTTTGAAGATCAGGGGCTAATCTGTGATAAAAATAATCATGGATAGGTCCCTGGCCAAAAAGAAAATAAAATGAAAAATCTATCGGACGAACGTACGCTAACAGAGAAGAACTGGCGAACTCGTTCGTTAGAACGAAGAAACGAATGAACGTTCGCAGACGAACTAAACCGAGAAAAAACCAAACCGATCTAAATAAAAAACCGATCTAGGGTTTTGAAGAAAACCGGGCGATTTTTACCTAAACCAAAAAAACCGGCGGCGAGATCCGCGAAGTCCGGCGCATCTCCGGCGTCTTTCGGCGGGCGGGGCAGCTGCACGGGGCGACAGTGGGGTGGCATGGCAGCGGCTGCGCGGGGCGGCAGCGGCGGCTGCGGTCGCTGCTACGGCTGCGGGCTGTCGCGGCTCGGGGAGCGATGTGGGGGCGGGGGTGGCGGCTTATAAGGAGGGGAGGGGCGGGGCGGCTGGGAGAAGGGGCAAGAGCGGCGGCGGTCTCCGGGTAGGCGACGTCAACGTGTGGCAGGCGGAGACCGGCTCGGGGTCAGTGGCGATGGGCGCTGGGCTGGATGGGCTTCGACCCAGTCGGTCCAAAACTTTTTTTGAATAAAATTCCGCCAAGAAAATCCTAATAAAAATTAAAAACATACTAAAAATGCCAACAACAATTTTCACCATTTAAATGGAATATTTAGAACATAGTGAGCACATATTCTTGGCCTATAATGCAATTTTGAAAAATGCATATTTTTCTAATTCAAATAAAATAGTAATAAAATACAAATAAAATTATTTATTTGATTTTAACGTTTTCCTCCTATATTTCTTTTATTTTAGAGAAGTCATATTATCTCCTCTCATTTATTTTTATATTCAAATATTTCGGAGAGAAAAACAATGAAAACCAAAATGATCTTCTTTTCAATATTTGAGAAAATTCAAATATGAAAATAATAAAATCCCCAACTCTCACCATGGGTCATTGAGTTGGTTAGGATTTTTAGGATCCAAAACCAAAATGCAAATATAAAATGATATGCATATGATGACCTATGTATAACATTCCAAATTGAAAATTTGGGATGTTACAAACGTACCCCCCTTAAGGTGAATCTCGCCCTCGAGATTCGGGTTGGCTAGAGAATAGGTGTGGGTGGTCTTTCGGTAGATCATCGTCTCATTCCCAGGTGGATTTGTCCTTGGTATCATGGCTCCACTGAACTTTGCAAAACTTGATAACCTTGCTGCGGGTAACTCGGCTGGCAAACTCGACAATCTTGACTGGTTTCTCCTCGTAGGTCAGATCACTATCCAACTGAATTGCTTCCAGGCCGGGCACTGTATCTCTCAGAGGAATATCGGCAATCTCAGCATGGCACTTCTTCAACTGTGAAGCGTGAAACACATCATGAACTCCTGACAGTCCTTGGGTAAATCCAACTTGTAGGTCACTTATCCTATGCGTTCCAAAACTCGGTATGGTCCTCAAAATCTCGGGGCTAACTTTCCCTTAACTCCAAAATGTTTAACTCCTCATAGAGGTGACACTCGAAGATATGCCCTGTCTCCGATTTTGTAGACCTCCTTGCGTTTTGAATCTGCATAACTCTTCTGTTTAGACTGAGCTACCTTTAGTCTATCTTGAATCAATTTAACCTTCTATTCTGACTCTTTGATCAAATCTGGTACAAACAACTGACATCCTCCAACTTCATCCCACATTAACGGTGTCCTGCACCTCCTTCCATACAAATCTTCGAAGGGTGCCATCTTCAAACTGGCTTGGTAGCTGTTGTTGTATGAGAACTCTGCATAGCGCAAGTTATCATCACAACTAGATCCATAATCTAGCGCACAAGCTCTCAACATGTCCTCCAGAATCTGATTGACTCTCTCGGTCTGTCCATCTGTCTGCGGATGAAAGGCTGTACTGAACTCTAGCCTGGTTCTGAAAGTCTGGTGCAACTGATGGCAAAACTTTGAAGTGAACCGTGTTCCTCTACCTGATACGATGGTCCCCGGAACTCCATGCATACATACGATCCTGGTCATATATATCTTGGCCAACTTCGCACTTGTATAAGTGGTTTTCACTAGGATAAAGTGAGCCACTTTGGTCAAACAATCTACTACTAACCAGATGGAATCATATCCCACTCGGGTCCTGGGTAATCCGGTGATAAAATCTATGCCAAGCTTATCCCACTTCCATTCGAGTATCAACATATGCTGCAGTAATCCTGCTGGCTTCTGATGTTCTGCCTTCACTCTGTGACATACATCACATATGGCTACATACTCGGCAATATCCTTCTTCATACCAGTCCACGAGAAATGCTCCTTTAAATCCAAATACATCTTGGTGTTTCTGGGGTGTATTGATCAGTATGGCGAGTCATGAGCTTCCTATAGTATCAACTTCCCGATCTCGGCATTATTGGGCACATAAACACGATCCTCAAACCAAAAGGTGTGGAGCTCATCCTCACGAAAACCTTTGGCTTTTCCTTTGCTCATCTTCTCCTTTATCTCAGCAATTTCTCTATCATCCTTCTGAGCTTCTCGAATTTTTCCCAATATTGTCGACTGAACATCCAATGCTGCCACAAAACCTCTAGGAACTATCACCAAACGAAGCTCCCTGAGATCTTCAGCTAAGTCCTTTGGAAATCCTCCGCTCACGAGGGTATTGGCATAACTCTTCCAGCTCAAACCGTCTGCTACGACATTGTCCTTCCCTGGATGATAGTGTAACTTCATATCGTAATCATTTATAAGCTGCAACCATCTCCTTTTCCTGAGATTCAACTCCTTCTGTGTGAAAATGTACTTCAAACTCTTATGATCCGTGTACACATCACAATGATTTCCAATAAGAAAATGTCTACAGGTCTTGAGCGCATGCACTACAACTGCTAACTCCAAATCATGCGTGGCATAGTTCAACTCATGTGGTCGAAGCTGGCATGAGGAATATGAAACAACTCTTCCGTCTTGCATAAGTACACCTCCAAGTCCTAAGCGAGATGTGTCCTAATACACTTGGAAATCCTTGCATATATCAGGCAAAATCAGCACTTGGGCTATAACCAAATGTTTTTTCAACTCCTAGAACTTGCCTCACATTTATCTGTCCATTTGAACTTGGTGTCCTTATTCAACAACTCCGTCATGGGCTTCACAATCTTAGAGAAATTTTCAATGAATCTCCGTTAGTATCCCGCGAGTCCAAGAAAATTGCGGATCTCTCCTACTGAGGTGGGTGCTAGCCAATCAGTGACGGACTGAACCATGGTAGGGTCTACTGCTATACCTTCTCCTAATATAAAATGTCAAAGAAATCCAACTTCCTTCAACCAAAACTCACATTTGCTGAACTTGGCATATAACTAATGTTCCCTGAGCATCTCGAGAACTAAACGCAAATGCTCCTTGTGTTTGATACGTCTCCGTCGTATCTACTTTTCCAAACACTTTTGCCCTTGTTTTGGACTCGAACTTGCATGATTTGAATGAAACTAATCTGGACTGACGCTGTTTTCAGCAGACTTTCCATGGTGTTATTTATGTGCAGAAACAAAAGTTCTCGGAATGACCTGAAACTCCACGGAACATCTTTTTGTTAAATATACAAAATACTGGAAGAAAAATCCATGTCAAGGGGCCCACACCCTGTCCACAAGGGTGGGGGCGCGCCTGCCCCCCTGGGCGCGCCCCCTACTTCGTGGGCCCCCTGACGCTCCACCGACCTCAACTCCAAATCCATATATTCACTTTCGGGGAGAAAAAAATCAGAGAGAAGGATTCATCGCGTTTTACAATACGGAGCCGCCGCCAAGCCCAAAAACCTCTCGGGAGGGCTGATCTGGAGTCCGTTCGGGGCTCCGAAGAGGGGAATCTGTCGTCGTCATCATCATCAACCGTCCTCCATCACCAATTTCATGATGCTTACCGCCGTGTGTGAGTAATTCCATCATAGGCTTGCTAGACGGTGATGGGTTGGATGAGATCTATCATGTAATCGAGTTAGTTTTGTTAGGGTTTGATCCCTAGTATCCACTATGTTCCGAGATTGATGTTGCTATGACATTGCTATGCTCAATGCTTGTGACTAGGGCCCGAGTGCCATGATTTCAGATCTGAACCTATTATGTTTTCATGAATATATGTGAGTTCTTGATCCTATCTTGCAAGTCTATAGTCACGTCCTATGTGTTATGATCCGGCAACCCCAAAGTGACAATAATCGGGACCACTCCTGGTGATGACTGTAGTTTGAGGAGTTCATGTATTCACTATGTGTTAATGCTTTGTTCCGGTACTCTATTAAAATTAGGCGTTAATATCCCTTAGTTTCTGATAGGACCCCGCTGCCACGGGAGGGTAGGACAAAAGATGTCATGCAAGTTCTTTTCCATAAGAACGTATGACCATATTCGGAATACATGCCTACATTACATTGATGAATTGGAGCTAGTTCTGTGTCACCCTATGTTATGATTGTTACATGATGAACCGCATCCGGCATAATTCTCCATCACCGATCCAATGCCTACGAGCTTTTCACATATTGTTCTTCGCTTATTTACTTTTCCGTTGCTATTGTTACAGTCACTACAAAACCCAAAAATATTACTTTTGCTACTGTTAGCGTTACTTCCATATTACTTTGCTACTAAATACTTTGCTGCAGATACTAAGTTACCCAGGTGTGGTTGAATTGACAACTCAACTGCTAATACTTGAGAATATTCTTTGGCTCCCCTTGTGTCGAATCAATAAATTTGGGTTGAATACTCTACCCTCGAAAACTGTTGCGATCCCCTATACTTGTGGGTTATCAAGACTATTTTCTGGCGCCGTTGCGGGGAGCATAGCGCTATTATTTGAGTCACTTGGGATTTATATCTGCTGGTTACTATGAAGAACTTGAAAGACGGTAAGACAACAATTTATCCCTCAACTACGAGGGGAGGTAAGGAACTGCCATCTAGCTCTGCACTTGATTCACCTTCTGTTTTGAGTAACCTTGCGACACCTAAACCTGCTTCTGCTATTCGCTCTGATATGTCGCATGTTATTGATGATGCCACTTCTGCTATGCATGATACTTATGATGAAACTACTTCTATGCTTGATACTACTATGCCACTTGGTGAATTTCTTGATGAACAACTTGCTAGGGCTAGAGAGAATGAAATTATTGATAATATTGAAGAAAGTGATGATGAAGACTCTCCCCCTAATTATTATGAATCGCTGGTTGTGCCTGAGGATTATGTTTTGGAAAAAGAAGCTACTTTAGCTATTTTAGCTTGCAAAGATAGATACGAGCTCAAGAGGTTATTAGCTAAATGGAAGCAGAAATCTCTTAATGCTAGAATGAAACCTGATCCTGCTTTTGCTACTTCACCTATTTGTGTTACTGATAAAGATTATGAATTCTCTGTTGATCCTAATATAATTAATTTGGTTGAATCTGATCCTTTTTATGGCTATGAATCTGAAACTGCTGTGGCACATCTTACTAAATTAAATGATATAGCCACCCTGTTCACTAATGATGAGAAATCTCGCTACCTTTATATCCTTAAAATATTTCCGTTATCATTAAAGGGTGATGCTAAGATATGGTTTAATTCTCTTGATCCTGGTTGTGTGAGTAGTCCCCAGTATATGATTTATTACTTCTCTGCTAAATATTTCCCTGCTCATAAGAAACAATTTGCTTTAAGGGATATATACAAATTTGTGCAAACTGAAGACGAGAGTCTCCCACAAGCTTGGGGGAGGCTTCTCAAGTAACTTAATGCTTTGCCTAATCATCCTCTTAAGAAAAATGAAATACTTGATATCTTTTATAATGGACTAACCGATGCTTCCAGAGATTACCTGGATAGTTGTGCTGGTTCTATTTTCAGGGAAAGAACACCAGATGAAGCTGAAATTCTATTGAATAATATGTTGAAAAATGAAAATAATTGGACACTTCCTGAGCCAGCTCCTGAGCCAATTCCTGGGTCTATTCCTATACCAACTCCGAAGAAAAGAGGTGTTCTATTTCTCAATCCTGAAGATATGCAAGAGGCAAAGAAATCTATGAATGAAAAAGGTATAAAAGCTGAAGATGTTAAGAATTTACCTCCTATTTAAGAAATACATGGTCTTAATTTACCGCCTGTCTAAGAAACATATGATCTTAATCCATCACCTATTGAAGAAACTCATGGTCTTGATAACCCGACACATGTAGTAAAGGTCAATTCTCTTTATAGATTTGATGAAGGAGATATTCCTCACTATAAGTCTGCTGACAATGCTTAGAAGAGTTTGATAATTTTATTGTCAAACAAGAGAACTTCAATGCTTATTTTGGTAGACAATTGAAATACATTTGGCTGAACAATTGGGTAATTACATGGCTGATGTTAGAGGTGAACTTAAACTTATTAGCAAACATGCCTATATGGTTACAACTCAAGTAGAAAAATTACTTAAACCTCAAAATGATTTGCTCAATGAATTGACTAGTAAGTGAGGAAGTCCTGGATTAGGGGGTCTCCTGACAGCCGGACTATATCCTTTGGCTGGACTGTTGGACTATGAAGATACAAGATTGAAGACTTTGTCTCGTGTCCAGATGGGACTCTACTTGGCATGGAAGGCAAGCTAGGAAATACGGATATGTATATCTCCTCCTTTGTAACCGACCTTGTGTAACTCTAGCCCCCTCCGTTGTCTATATAAACCGGAGGGTTTTAGTCCGTAGGACAACATACAATCATACCATAGGCTAGCTTCTAGGGTTTAGCCTCTCCGATCTCGTGGTAGATCAACTCTTGTAATACTCATATCATCAAGAATAAATCAAGCAGGACGTAGGGTTTTACCTCCATGAAGAGGGCCCGAACCTGGGTAAAACATTGTGCTCCCTGCCTCATTTTCCCATCCGCCTTAGACGCATAGTTCGGGACTCCCTACCCGAGATCCGCCGGTTTTGACACCGACATTGGTGCTTTCATCGAGAGTTCCTCTGTGACGTCGCTGTAAGGAAGGATGTCTCATCTCATTGTTAAAAACAACATTACCGCCGAGGGAGCTCTGGCTGTCGGCCAAACTCTCCAGATAGGCAGTTTCGTCATGACTGCCTGTTCGGCTGCTGCACCGACGATGACTTCTTGGGTCATCAAAAACAGCCTCCACGTTGGCTCAGAATTCGCCGAGCAGATGGATCCAATGGAGATCTCTTCCCTAAACAAGCTCTTGGATCGCATCGCCGCCTTGGGAGTCGCTACGGACTATGATCGGATTGGTCTTAAACTCGATCAAAGGGAGATTAACTCTCCATCGGTCACCCATCATGTTGCGGTGGTGGAGGAACAATGCGGCAACTCTTACTCTATTTTGAGAACTAACTACATCCGGATTCCTGAGCTCTCCGAGCCGGATACCCGCTTACGGGAGGACATCACCCAAGCCCTGAACCTAGAATCAGGCAGCGGGCCAGACTTATCGGGCAGCACTCCGGAACCCGAACTTCCAAGATTGGAAACTCCTCGGCCCCTGGGTCTCAGATCGGGTAGGGGTTCGGACTCAAATCTACCCACCCACCTAGACATAAACGATCTTTCCCACATCAGGCAAGAGCCCCATGAAACAGTACATCATTATTGGGCCAGATTCCTCCTTGTGATGAACAAGGTTAAGGACTGTCACGAGGAAGATGCAATCTCACTTTTCTGCAATAATTGCACGGACAAGGGAATCCTTAACGCCTTAAGTCGCTGTGACATATCACGCTTCGCTGACTTGGCGTCCATAGTACGAAAGTACTGTGCGATGGAAAGCGCCTGGAAAATCGAAATGAAATTTTGGGATAATCTGGCTCCGAATATACACCCAGTCCGAAGTAAAAGGGTGCACTATCATAAGACACCCGAGATAGTTGCAAAGAAACAAAAACCCGCTATAGGGCATGGAACCGTACTGGAGGGATGGCTTAACGGACCCTGCAAAATGCATAGTACAGTGGATACGATACCAACGCACAGCCTTAGAGCATGTTGGATACTCCGGCAGGTGGCCAAAAGTGGTGAGGATCTTCTAATCCCAAACACCACAGAGCACCATCCCGTGGATAACAATACAGTGTTAACAGTCTTTGAGACCTTTGCGTCAAATAATAGGCGCAAGCAAACACTTTGTAGCATGGCCGAAATCTGCCACGTAGCAGCAATAAATCCATGGAGTGACACAGCTATTACCTTCAATGCCAGTCACGAACCTAAATTCCGAACAGCTCGAGCACCAACCGCACTGGTCCTCAGTTCAATTGTGGACGGCTTTCGACTCACCAAAGTACTCATGGATGGCGGCAGCGGATTAAACCTCATCTATGAGGAAACTCTTCAAAAAATGGAAATAGACTGGAACCGCATTGAGCAAAGTAGCACAACCTTCAGGGGAATCATACCCAGACGGGAGGCACGACGCGCTGGGAAAATCACACTATATGTGGTATTTGGTACGCCAGAGAACTATAGGTCCGAAGAAATTACATTTCAAGTGGCCCCGTTCAGCAGTGTATACCACGCCCTTTTAGGACGTGAGGCGTTCACGATCTTCCAAGCCATACCCCATTATGGGTACATGAAGCTCAAAATGCCTGGGCCCAATGGAATCATCACCCTCACCAGTGATCCGGACACAGCACACCGCGCTGAAAACAAAACAACCGCACTAGCCCTCCAGGCATTATCCGAAGCCCTCTCAGCCGAGGACTTAACCAAGCTATGCTCCATAGTGGACAGGGACGACGTGATCCTCGATAAGAGATCGAAGTCCACCTCTTTTAAACTAGCGGATGAAATAGTCAAATTCCAAGTCCACCCAACGGACCCTACAAAAATAGCCTCCATCAGGGCACAGTTAAACCCCGCCGTGGACGCCGCACTATGAGAGTTCCTGCGCGAGAATTGAGACATATTCGCCTGGCATCCCTCACACATGCCAGGAATCCCACGCAGGCTGGCCGAGCATAGCCTCAATATCCTAAAGGGATTCAAGTCGGTCAAGCAAGCTCTTCGGCATTTCTCCGAACCTAAGAGACAGGCCATGGGAGAGGAACTAGCCAAGTTATTGGCGGCCGGATTCATCAGAGAAATAAAACACCTGGACTGGCTAGCAAACCTGGTGATGGTACCAAAGAAGGATAAATCCTGGCGCCTTTGTGTCGATTTCAAGGACCTCAATAAAGCTTGCCCAAAGGATCCATTCCCCCTCCCCCGCATCGATCAAATTATTGATGCTACCGCAGGACACGAGTCATTGTGTTTCCTCGACGCATACTCCGGTTACCACCAAATCAAGATGGCGGAGTCCGACCAAGCCGCAACGGCATTCATCACGCCATACGGTCCCTTCTGTTTCAACACAATGCCTTCTGGGCTCAAAAACGCCGGCGCAACATATCAGCGCATGATTCAGACATGTCTGGAGAAACAAATCGGCTTAATAGTAGAGGCATACGTAGACGATGTGGTCGTCAAAACCAAACACGTCGACTCTTTGATAGACGACTTGAGGCTCAAATTCGACAACCTCCAAATATACGACATCAAGCTCAATCCGGGAAAATGCGTTTTCGGCGTACCAGCCGGAAAGCTCCTGGGTTTCATTTTCTCGAGTAGAGGTATTGAAGCTAATTCGGCCAAAATCCAAGCTTTGTCATAGTTGGCTACCCCAATAGACCTCAAACAAATCCAGAAGTTAACTGGATGCGTGGCGGCTCTAAGCCGCTTTATCTCCCGCTTAGGAGAAAAGGCTTTACCCCTTTATCGCCTCCTTTGGTGCACCGAACACTTTGAGTGGACGGACGCTGCCATAGCCGGATTGGAAGAAATAAAGGCCATTTTGGCAACCAACCCAATCCTGGCCGCGCCAAACATCAGCGAACCAATGCTATTGTACATTGCAGCAACTCATCAAGTTGTAAGTGCAGTGCTCGTCGTCGAACGAGAAGTTGACGAACATAAATTCCCTCTTCAAAAGCCGGTCTACTATGTATCCACTGTCCTCACTCCATGCAAATCATGGTACCCACATTATCAAAAGATATCCTATCCAGTATTCATGGCATCCCGAAAGTTGCGACACTACTTTCAAGAGTCTTCAATTACAGTAGCCTCGAAAGTGCCACTTAATGATACTATAAACAACCGCGATGCTATGGGCCGGATTGCTAAATGGGCCATTGAGCTCCTCCCGTTCGACATAACATACAAACCTCGACGAGCCATTAAGTCGTAAGTATTGTCCGACTTTGTCACCGAATGGACGGAGGCCGAACTCCCTAAAGAGTATGGTGCATACTCCAATTGGATCATGCACTTCGACGGTTCTAAAGTGCTGGTTGGTCTAAGGGCTGGCGTTGTCCTGACGTCCCCAACCGGAGATACCGTTTAGTACGTGCTGCAAATATTGTATACAGACTCCAACAACGTAGCCGAATACGAAGCTCTGTTGCATGGTCTTGGGATGGCAGTCTCCATGGGCATTCAACACCTGGAGCTGCGTGGAGATTCAAACCTTGCAATATCCCAAATAAATGGAGACTTTGATGCCAAGGATCCGAAAATGGCGGCCTACCGAAACGCCGTCCTAAAAATGTCAGCTCGGTTTGAGGGGCTCAAATTTCATCATCTGGCTCAGGAAAACAATCAGGCGGCAGATATCCTCGCCCGCATCACCACAAAACGCGATGCGGTCCCCCCAAGATATTTCTGGAGAGGCTGTTCAAGCCATCCGTAGTATGGGAAGGGGACACCGGTAACAATAGTCCGGACTCGGCCAAAATGCCCGATACCGAACACTCTAACACAATCGGAGGCTCCGCCACCAAAATAACACCTTCAGCCCACGTAATAATGGCCATCATAGCCCCGTGGACAGAACCATTCCTGGCCTACCTAAATCGGCAGGAACTTCTGTAGGACCAAAATGAGGCACGCTGCATAGTGCGGCGATCTAAGGCCTACAGGGTCCATGAGGGAGAATTGTATAAAAAAAGCACTACCGGAGTCCTTCAAAGGTGCATCTCCGAAGAGGAAGGGTGAAACCTTTTGGCAGAAATCCACGCCGGACTCAGCGGTCACCACGCCACAGCCCGGGCTCTTGTAAGCAAGGCCTTCCATACATGATTATATTGGCCAACGGCCCGGGTAGATGCACAGGACTTGGTCCAACGTTGCGCCGGTTGCCAGCTCTTTGCAAATCAAAGCCACATGCCACCCACCGCCCTCCAAACAATCCCCATTACGTGGCCCTTCGCGGTCTGGGGGCTTGACATGGTTGGACCCCTTAAAGGGGGAACCCACAAGAAAAAATACTTACTGGTCATGGTGGATAAATTCACCAAATGGATAGAGGCCAAACCTGTTAAAACAGCTGAATCCGGACAAGTGATAGACTTCATATCGGGGGTCGTACACCGTTATGGCGTCCCCCAAAGCATCATCACTGACAACGGCACGAACTTCACTGTCGATGAGGTAAAACTCTAGTGCAGCAAAATGGGCATCAAGCTCGATTATTCTTCACTCTATCACCCACAAACCAACGGCCAAGTTGAGCGAGCAAACGGTCTTATAATGAGTGGCATTAAACCCAGATTAGTGTGTTCCCTAACGGAGTCTAACATGCACTGGGTAGAGGAGCTCGACTCCGTACTCTGGGGGCTGCGGACCACGCCGAATCGTAGTACCGGATATACACCCTTCTTTATGGTGTACGGCGCAGAGGCAGTCTTGCCCTGTGACATAATTCATGACTCACCTCAGGTGCGCATGTACTGAGAAAGAGAAGCCGAGATCGATCGGCAGGACATTCTGGACACCCTAGAGGAGGAGCACGACGTAGCAAAAGCCCGTTCCGCATTTTATCAGCAACAGGCTCGCAGATACCAAAGCAGAGAAGTACAGGCCAAAACTTATAACGTTGGCGAACTAGTTCTACGCCTGTCGGATAAGAAAAAGAACAAGCTCGAGCCCAAATGGGAAGGTCCCTTCATTATTGACCAAGTTCTGACTGGTGGAGCGTACCGACTGCGGGATGCATCGACTAATCGAGTCGAGCCGAACCCATGGAACGCGGCCAGGCTCCAAAGATTCTACGCCTAGCGCCGGACTCTATGTTCATCCCCTTCCTTTGTCCATTTTTTGCATATACATTGTCTGTCTTGTTTTTCTTTCTTTCTTTCTTTTATTCTTCCTCTAGGCCTTCAAGGGCCAACTTGTGCCTCGCTTGCACATTATAGATGCGCTAGCCGCGCTCATCATACCTGGGGGCTTCATTCATAGAAGCTTAATTATTTATCTGGGCCTCATGCCCCGCACATGTGTTATACTTCCGCATGGACCTTTTTCGCCATTATATGCACCGATATGACTTAAGTTTTGGCCAAGCTGTGTTGCCTGGCTCTTGTATTTATGCCCTACGTTCCTGCTAATTCGGCTAGGGCATAAGGGGAGCACCTCTGCGATTGTTACTGCCGGGTCAGCCGGATGTGTACCTCAGACTGGGTGAAGCCGAAAGCTAGCGTTCTTAAGGGAATATTCGATCGGTGAACAAAAAATGATTTTTTATTTTCCATATCTGCCCCCAGATGTTTTTTCCTACGTTTCTTATCGTAGTCCGGACATGCACTTTAGGGCATGCATACCCAGGGAAAGGAACCCTTAACGCAACTATTCTCCCTGGAAGATGTTTCTTACTACCCATGTAATATAACATAACTAGTTGGGCACTTGTCCGTTCAAGAACTAATGACCCCTACACCTGGTATCCACGCATACCCCGGTTCTTATATAACTGAGCCGGTATTCGGATACACTCCAGACTATCGGGTCCCGAGGTTGAAGCGAAAAGGTCTGCCAAGACAAATGATCTACAATCCGACTAGAAGGCATTATACATGTCACTTTAATTACATAGTCATGTAGACTGACTAAATTCCTCTTCTATACCATCCAATAGGTGGTCTAGCCTACAATGTTGTTGGGAATACTTTGCGGCTAATTCTACTTGCCCATAAACTAAGCTAACGGGGATCTCTTTTCCGTCGGGCCCCATAGGTCCAACCTCGGCCATGTGATTTGGGACAGCCTTGGTATACCGCGTCTTCACCATGGCCCAGGCTTCTCCGGCACCTTGTCGGCAGGCTGATATCTTCCATAATCGGAAGCGTCGCCACGCTCCCTTGAGCTTCTCTGTAAGCTCTGCAACGCCCTCTGGCAGGAAGACGGATGGCCACAAGGCCTGGGCAACACCTTGCATCACCTGACGAACTTGTTCATGCAGATGTGAGAGCTCGGATAGAAGATCACCCGCAGAACCAGGCATTTCCTACGTGGGACGACCCGTCAGCATACCTACAGACATAACGCTGTTAGTTGGCTTCTTCGCCGAACTCCTTCAAAAGGATTCGTTCAAGCACTTACTGAAAATGCCGCGCCGAAGCCGCTTATTCTCCTTTTCGGAGTCTGCAGGCTGGGCTCGAACGTCTTTTAGTTCCATGCTCAGCTTGATATTAGTGACCTGGAGATTGTTTTTCTCCCGCCTAACCTCAGTCAGCACGCGTTTGCCAGCCTCTAGCTGTCGCACGACATGCTGGTCCTCCGGATTTTCTCCGGATTCATCTGCAACATCTATTGTTAGATCTGCAGTCACGCCGCACACTATATTGTAACCATCATTCTTTAAAGTAAATGTTACCAGCCGGTGACTTTTTCGGTTCCTGCAATGCGGCAACAGCGGCCCGCAGTTGGGTCTTGCATTCCTCTAGCTCCTGTGATAGCCTAGTATTCTTCTCTGTAGAACCTGCACAATAAAGATGCTCCTTAAATCAGTTCTGCTAACTGTTTCAAGTCTTAGGGGCTACTAATACATATAAATCGTCAGATTTACTTACCCATACATCCTTTACATACTGATCCGTGGCTCTGGCTAGACCATCTTGAGCAGCTCGGAGGTACGCCTCTCCAGAATTGAAGGCATCAAATGCCTCTGGTGAGAAACAAGCGTCACGGAGTACGGCCCGGCGGCGCCTATGATTCATGGCGCTTTCCACTTCTGAGTTTGTAGCGGATAATCTATCTGCATCCTCTATAGGGGGATTATCTGGTGCCCGCCCCATATCGGCTTCCGCCTCTATGTCCGGTCCTGGCACCCGACTGGTGGAAGCGTGATTAGTAACATCACCGGACATATTCCGGCGAGCGTTTTTTCTGTTAAAGAAACACGGGTGTCATTACATTTCGAGAAAGACGACAACCAGGTAACGGGGTTTTTGTTATACCTTTGCACCAGCGTCTCCGTCCTGACCGCCTTCCTTTTTGGCCTGCCCGGCCTCGGTGCCTCTTGTTGGCGAGTTGCTGCGGGTTCGGCAGGGCGTCCCGAATGCCTTCCCTGTAAAAACGCCATATGTATATGGTAGGTGAAGTGTCTAAAAGGGGATCCTAGTTTTTGGATTTGGGATTTTTTGGTTTTCTTATGTGCGATGCAGGAAGCCGTCTGGGATAGTCGGCCGTAATGGCCACCATGGCATCATCATAGCTTAACTAATAGAACTTCCGGTCTATAAGCTCCACGAATATAACCAGATCTTCTTCAAGTCTAGAGTCGAGGGCCCGGTCAGGGTCCTCTGGTTGTGGAGAAGGGCTGCTGACCTTCTTTATGGCTTTTCGCAGTTCCTGCCGCAAAGTGGCAAGTGAATACTTACGACAAATAATGCAGGAAAAATGGGAGTAAGGAGATATGACTTACCCAGCTTGGAGGATTGTACATGGAGAATCCGTCCCGTAACTTGATGCGGACGAACTCCTCTTCCTCTCCCTTGAACAATTCGGACAGAATTTTTGCTAAAGCGGCAGCATTGTCCGGACCCTTACACCCGCAACGGGTGGCATCATCCGCCCCATTAAAACATCACAAGGGGTGCCCATGATATTGAAGTGGTTGCAGTCCCCGAATTATGCAAATCAACATAACTTCGATTACTGTCAATCCTGATTGAGCAGTGCTTTAATCCAGTTCATCAGGTAGAGGACTTCTCCATTGTCTTCCACCTGGGGGCTCCGTGGGCGCCAACTTCGGCGTTTCTTCAGAAGAGCATTGCTGAAGTCAGGAAGACCCCGCCGAACAGGATCCGGAAGGGGAATGTCCTCCATATAAAACTATTCCGAAGGCCAGTCTTCGGACGACTTCTCCAGCGCACCGGACAAGTATCCGGTACCAGCGATGCGCCATATTTCGGCTCCGCCCACTTGATAAAGTGATCCCCTCTGTGTGCGAGGGACGAGGCAAAAATAACCTTTTCAACAGCTCGAAGTGAGCCTCGCAGCCCAAGAACAACTCGCAGAGAGAAACATAGCCGGCGTTATGTAGAATGGAGGCAGGGGTGAACTTGTGTAATTGGAGGCCAGGAGCCCACGGTGGAATGGATGAATTGGAAATCCGAGTCCCCTCAATAGATAGGGGGCAAGGCATACTCGATCTCCCATAGAGGGGCTGGGGAAGCTCTCCGCTTGCTCCCCGCCATTGTAGGTGGCGAGCCCGGCTCGAACGGGCACCATATACGCCGGAGGGAGAAATCCCTTGTTCTGCAGTTCGACCAATCGACTGTGTGGGACTGAACACCTCTCCCAATCACCGGGCTTAGGGCTACGGGGGCGGGAGGAGGAGCTGCGGAGGTCGTCCATGCTGGAATGGATCTTTCCGAAACACGCTCTGATGGATTCTCGCTGGGAGGAGGATGGCATGGATCGGTTCTAAGAATCCTCATCCCTTTAATAGACAATTTATTTGTCTGGATAGGGGGGCGAATGTAAAAACGCCCTGGCGCCTCGTATTCATTCAACGCGTGGGACATAGCCCTTATTGGGCACAGAAGCCAAGAGGTCTGAACATTTATGGGACCTTTATGGGAACACTCGAAAATTGGAGAAGAACCCGCCTTGCAATGCCGAAGACAACTCTGCGCGCCAGACTCATCGTCATTGAAGCCTGGTTCAGGGGCTACTGAGGGAGTCCTGGATTAGGGGGTCTCCGGACAGCCGGACTATATCCTTTAGCCGGACTGTTGGACTATGAAGATATAAGATTGAAGACTTAGTCTCGTGTCCGGATGGGACTCTACTTGGTGTGGAAGGCAAGCTAGGCAATACGGATATGTATATCTCCTCCTTTGTAACTGACCTTGTGTAACCCTAGCCCCCTCCGGTGTCTATATAAACCGGAGGGTTTTAGTCCATAGGACAATATACAATCATACCATAGGCTAGATTCTAGGGTTTAGCCTCTTCAATCTCATAGTAGATCAACTCTTGTAATACTCATATCATCAAGAATAAATCAAGCAGGACGTAGGGTTTTACCTCCATCAAGAGGGCCCGAACCTGGGTAAAACATCGTGTCCCCTGCCTCCCGTTACCATCTTCCTTAGACGCACAGTTCGGGACCCCATACCCGAGATCCGCCGGTTTTGACACCGACCATAAGAAAAACGATTATGCTATTAGAGTGGCTACTAGAACTGGTAGAATGACTTAGGAACCTTTGTATCCTAAAGGCCACCCTAAGAGAATTGAACAAGATTCTCAGAGAAATAATATTGATGCACCTTGTCCTTCTAGTGAACCTATTGCTGAACCACCTGGGAATCCAAATGATATTTCTATTTTTGATGCTAAAACACAATCTGGTAATGAACATGAACCTAATGAAAATGTTAATAATAATTTTCATGATGATGCTCAACCTAGTAATGATAATGATGTAGAAATTGAACCTGTTTTTGATCTTGATAGCCCACAATCAAAGAATCAACATTATGATAAGTGAGACTTTGTTGCTAGGAAACATGGTAAAGAAAGAGAACCATGGGTTCAGAAACCCATGCCTTTTCCTCCCAAACCATCCAAGAAAAAGGATGATGAGGATTTTGAGCGCTTTGCTGAAATGATTAGACCTATCTTTTTGCGTATGCGAATAACTGATATGCTCAAAATGAATCCTTGTGCTAAGTATATGAAAGATATTGTTACTAATAAAAGAAAGATACTGGAAGCTTATATTTCCACCATGCTTGCTAATTATACATTTAAGGGTGGAATACCAAAGAAACTTGGAGATCCAGGAGTACCTACTATACCATGCTCCATTAAAGGAAACTATGTTAAAACTGCTTTATGTGATCTTGGAGCCGGTTTTAGTGTTATGCCTCTCTCTTTATATCATAGACTTGACTTGAATAAGTTTACACCTACTGAAATATATTTGCAAATGGCTGATAAATCAACTACTATACCTGTCGGTATTTGTGAGGATGTGCCTGTTGTGGTTGCAAACATTACTATTTTAACGGACTTTGTTATTCTTGATATTCCCGAGGACGATAGTATGTCTATTATTCTTGGAAGACTTTTTGAATACTGCAGGGGCTGTTATTGATTGCAACAAAGGCAATGTCACTTTTCATGTTAATGGTAATGAGCATACGGTACACTTTCTAAGGAAACAACCTCAAGTCCACAGTGTCAATTATATTGGAAAAATTTCATCGATTATTATTGGAGGTTTTGAATTTCCTCTTCCCACTGTCAAGAGGAAATATGATATTCTTATTATTGGGGATGTGCATATCCCCGTTGAGGTAACATAGTGTTATTCGAAATTTCTCCGGTTCCATGTTATTCGGAAAGAGTTTGTTAACAAGACTTGATCAACCTTGTTAGTGGATTCGTTTTGATAAGCATGAGATGGATGAAATTAGAAGGCACAACCTTTTGTACCCTCCTTCTACTTTCTGTTATTTAGTGGAAATAAAGAAAAAATAGTATTTTTCTATCTATTTTCTAATTTATCCGTGCAATATAAAAATACCCCGAAAATAAAAGTTCTCCAAATGCCCTGAAAATGAAATATGATTTTTTCTAGAATATTTGAGAATATTTGGAACTGAGAACACAGCAGGGGGGGATCAACGACCTGGCCACGAGGGTGGAGGGCGCGCCCTACCCCCCTGGGCGCGCCCCCCTACCTTGTGGGCCCACTTTGGCCTCCTCCACTTATTCCTGCACCCACACACTCCTTCTTCCTCCCAGAAACACCATTATCCAGCTCAAGCACGAGTTTTAGCTCATTTTCTGCGATTTTCGATCTCCTTGCTCAAAGCACCTCTCACAAAACTGCTTGGGGGGATTGTTCCTTGGTATGTGACTCCTCCATTGGTCCAATTAGTTTTTGTTCTAGTGCTTTATTCATTGCAAATTTGTGCTGCCTAGGTGACCATGTTCTTGAGCTTGCATGTCAAATTTATATGGTTCCAAGTAGGTCTAATGCATGATATAGGATCTAGGCACTTGTAGGAGTTGTTACTATCAATTTTGTTTAGCTTGGTTCACTTTTATTTGAAGTTACTAAAAATTTCAGAAATTTGCAGAAAATGATGAAGAGATTTTTGAGGGGCTCATCGAGCTAAAGCTCGAAGGAAAAGCAAAATGAAGAAGCACATAGGCCCAAATATAATTTGCCTCGCACCGCGGAGGTTCGGCTGTGTGAATGGCCTTCCAATGATTTCTTGAGAGAAGTCGGGATTTATGATGATTTCTATTCATTGGCTGAGAATGCAGGCCTCACTGACTTTCTCCGCGACCAATGTGAACAGTATCTCTTACTCACCAATACTTTTGTGCAAAGCTTCTACTATTTTCCTAAGGAATCACCTCCTTCAGTAGAGTTTCATTTATATGATGTGGTTGAGAAGATGCCATTAGATGAATTTTGCAAAGTTTGCAAAATACCTTTGCGTAGTTTAGAGGAACCACATCGTAAAGATGTGGACGGGTTTATTGACACTATTACTGTGGGGGAAACTAGGAAATTTTCCGATGCAAGAATCTCTAGCATACATTTTCCTGTTTTACGCTATTTTGCCATATTTTCTAGTCGTTGCTTAATTGGTCGCGGAAACTATGGAAACCTTAGTGTTCCTGATATAATCATTTTGTTCCATGGTTTATTCTGCGATAACACTGTTAGTATGGGCGGTATTATTGCTAAACGGTTAAGTTTGAACCGTACAAAGGGTCCCATCTTTGGAGGTATTTACGCTTCACGCCTTGCTGCATATTATAATATACTTATTAGGCATTATGAAAAGGAAGAAAAATTGCCGCCCACTACTTATTTAGATTATAAGAGTATGGTTGCGCATGATTTCATTGTTAAGAATAAGGAAGGGGCGCTTAAATACAAATTGTTCTTTGATAAGCATCACCCTGAGACTATTATCTTGCCTGCTCCTTCCTTGTTTAATTTATCCGAAGGTCCGTATCCGGTTCCGTGGGCGGCCATTTACGCTTACCGGAACCCTACACCAGCCACGGAGCTGGAACCACAATTTGAGCCTCCACGACAGTCTAACTATCAGTGGGATCCGGAGATGATTTCTAACCAGTGGCAATCAGAGTCTTCTTCTTCGCAGTACGACCACAGCTACACCTATGGATATCTGTCGGGCCATCCGTGGCAATAAACCAACTTAGGCCAAAAGCCTAAGCTTGGGGGAGTACGTATTTCCCACCGACATTACATTTATGTCCACACACACTCATTGCTAGATGTCGGTGCTCATACTCTTTCATTGTAATATCCATGCTAGTTTATTTTCTTTTTCTTGCCTTCTTCTTGTGTTTTTGTAAAATCTTTGGAAAAACCAAAAAAATTAGTAATAGCTTCTAGCTAGTTTACTTTCTTGCCGTAGTAGTAATAATTAAAAAGAAAACCCAAAAATAATTCCCGTTCTTCTTTTGTGTGTTGGGAGCTTTCCCGTGTAAATAGTTTTATTCCTTTTCTTTTCTTTGGGGGTCGATAGGAGAAGACCATAATTAAATTGTTGAAGTGGCTCTTATATGCATTATTGTTGATTTAACCAAGAGCCCATATTGCCTTGTCTTCTCTTGTTTATTGAATGCTCGCAGATTCCAGCTTAGTCCAATGCACGTGCACTCTTATTATTATTCACATCGTTTGGTCGTGCAAGTGAAAGGCAATTATGACGATATATGATGGACTGACTGAGATGAGAAAAGTTGGTATGAACTCGACCTCTCTTGTTTTTGTAAATATGATTAGTTCATCGTTCCTGATTGAGCCGATTATGAATGAACATGTTTGCAATGACAATTAGAGATGATAGTTACTTATGCCATGCCTGAGTAGCTATGAGTTATAATGGTTTACCTTGCGTGCCAACATGCTATTAAAATGGTTGTGATGTGGTATAGTGGGGGTGGTATCCTTCTTTGAATGATTTAAGTGACTCAACTTGGCACATGTTCACACATGTAGTTGAAACAAAATCAGCATAGCCTTCACGATATATATGTTCATGGTGGATTTTATCCTACTCATGCTTGTACTCAATGTTTATTAATTTTAATGCATGTTCATGACTGTTGTCATTCTCTAGTTGGTCGCTTCCCAGTCTTTTGCTAGCCTTCACTTGTACTAAGCGAGAATACTGCTTGTGCATCCAATCCCTCAAACCCCAAAGTTATGCCATATGTGTCCACTATACCTTCCTATATGCAGTATCTACCTGTTGTTCCAAGTAAATTTGTATGTTCCAAACTCTAAACCATCAAATGAAATTCTATTTTGTATGCTCGAATAGCTCATGTATGAACTAGGGATGTCTGTATCATCCATGCTAGGTGGGTTATTCTGAAGAGGAGTGGACTCCGCTCCTCACTCACGAGAAAATGGCTGGTCACCGGGATGCCCAGTCCCATGCTTTATGCAAACTAAATCGGATTAATTGCAAACAAAACTCCCCCAGGGCTGTTGCTAGTTGGAGGCACTTGTTGCTTCGAGCAACCCATGGATTGATGCTTGTTGGTGGAGGGGAGTATAAACTTCACCATTCTGTTTGGGAACCGCCTATAATGTGTGTAACATGGAACATACCACCATCTCTTGGTTGTTATGTTGACAATGAAAGTATGCCACTCAACATATTATTTATCTCTGCTTTAAAATCAAGCTCTGGCACCACTACAAATCCCTGCTTCCCTCTGCGAAGGGCCTATCTATTTACTTTTATGTTGAGTCATCACCCTCTTATTAAAAAGCACTAGCTGGAGAGCACAACTGTCATTTGCATCCATTACTATTAATTTATATTGGGTACGACTATGATTGGATCTCTTTTACCATGAATCACAATGTCTAGTCAGTCCTTGATCTTTAAAGGTGATCTGCATTTATGTTTTGCGGTCTCAGAAAGGGCTAGCGAGATACCATCTTGTTATATCATATCATGATTGTTTTGAGAAAGTGTTGTCATCCGAAATTTATTATTATTGCTAGCTAGTTGATTATGTTATTGACATGAGTAAACATCAGACCTAAGTGTTATTGTGAATGTGGTTAGTCATAATCTTTCTAAAAACTTGAATGCTGGCTTTACATATTTACAAAAACAAGAGCAAACAGAGTTTGTAAAAGTTTTTCTTTATCACTTTCAGTTTATCAACTGAATTGCTTGAGGAAAAGCAAAGGTTTAAGCTTGGGGGAGTTGATACGTCTCCATCGTATCTACTTTTTCAAACACTTTTGCCCTTGTTTTGGACTCTAACTTGCATGATTTGAATGGAACTAACCCGGACTGACGCTGTTTTCAGCAGACTTTCCATGGTGTTATTTATGTGCAAAAACAAAAGTTCTCGGAATGACCAGAAACTCCACAGAACATCTTTTTGGAAAATATAAAAAAATACTGGAAGAAAAATCCATGTCAGGAGGCCCACACCCTGTCCACGAGGGTGGGGGGCATGCCTGCCCCTTGGGGGCGCCCCCTACCTCGCGGGTCCTGACGCTCCACCGACCTCAACTCCAACTCCATATATTCACATTCGGGGAGAAAAAAATCAGAGAGAAGGATTCATCATGTTTTACTATACGAGCTGCCGCCAAGCCCTAAAACCTCTCGGGAGGGCTGATCTGGAGTCCGTCCGGGGCTCCGGAGAGGGGGGTTCATCACCGTCATCATCATCAACCATCCTCCATCACCAATTTCATGATGCTCAATGCCATGCGTGATTAATTCCATCATAGGCTTGCTGGACGGTGATGGGTTGGATGAGATCTATCATGTAATCGAGTTAGTTTTGTTAGGGTTTGATCCCTAGTATCCACTATGTTCTGAGATTGATGTTGCTATGACTTTGCTATGCTTAATGCTTGTCACTAGGGCCCGAGTGCCATGATTTCAGATATGAACCTATTATGTTCTCGTGAATATATGTGAGTTCTTGATCCTATCTTGCAAGTCTATAGTCACCTACTATGTGTTATGATCCATCAACCCCGAAGTGACAATAATCGGGACCACTCTCGGTGATGACCGTAGTTTGAGGAGTTCATGTATTCACTATGTGTTAATGCTTTGTTCTGGTACTCTATTAAAAGGAGGCCCTAATATCCCTTAGTTTCCGATAGGACCCCGCTGCCACGGGAGGGTAGGACAAAAGATGTCATGCAAGTTCTTTTCCATAAGCACATATGACTATATTCGGAATACATGCCTACATTACATTGATGTATTGGAGCTAGTTCTGCGTCACCCTATGTTATGATTGTTACATGATGAACCACATCCAGCATAATTCTCCATCACCGATCCAATGCCTACGAGCTTTTCACATATTGTTCTTCGCTTATTTACTTTTCCGTTGCTACTCTTACAATCACTAGAAAACCCAAAAATATTACTTTTGCTACTGTTACCATTACTTCCATATTACTTTACTACTAAATACTTTGATGCAGATACTAAGTTATCCAGGTGTGGTTGAATTGACAACTCAACTGCTAATACTTGAGAATATTCTTTGGCTCCCCTTGTGTCGAATCAATAAATTTGTGTTGAATACTCTACCCTCGAAAACTCTTGTGATCCCCTATGCTTGTGGGTTATCAGTGTTCCTCTTCATTCTTCGAGTACACCAAAATATCATCAATGAACACCACAACAAACTTATCCAAGAACTCCATGAACACCTTATTCATCATACTCATGAAATAGGCAGGGGCATTAGTCAATCCAAATGACATAACCGTATACTCGTATAACCCGTACCTTGTCGTGAAAGCGGTCTTAGGTATATCCTGTTCTCGGATCTTCAGGTGGTCGTCCTGATTGCAGGTTGATCTTGGAGAATACTTTAGCTCCTTGCAGCTGGTCAAACAAATCACTGATCATCGGTAGTGGGTACTTGTTCTTGATCGTCACTTCATTCAGTGCCCAATAATCAACAACCATTCTCAAAGATCCATCCTTCTTCTCAACCAAAAGTACTCATGCTCCCCACGATGACGAACTTCGTCGAATGTAACCTTTCTCCAATAACTCCTTGATCTACTTCTTAATCTCCTCCAGATCATTTGCGGGCATCCGGTATGGTCTCTTCGATATCGGTCTAGTGCCTGGCAACAGCTCTATCAAAAACTCAATGTCTCGATCCGGTGGCATGCCTCCTAACTCCTATGGAAATACATACGGATAATTCTTCACTACAGGCACTTCCTCCTGAACAACTCTGGAGAGATAATTTACTTGGGTTCTCCTTGGCGCATGCCTAGATACATACTTGATCCTTTTTCCCTCCGGTGTGGTGAGCAGAATTGTCTTGCTCGCGCAATCGATGTTTCCCCCATACATCGATAGCCAATCCATTTCTAGTATCACATCCAATCCTTGTGACTCCAAAATTATCAGGTCGGAGGGGAAAACATCACTAGTGGAAAAAGGGTCAAATGTGCGACACATTAGTCCCGGTTTGTAACGAACTGGTACTAATGAGAGTGGTGGCAGGATGTTGTCAGAGTGGGGCCCCTCCAACACCTTTAGTACCGGTTCGTGCCACGAACCGGTACTAAAGGTCGTCCTATATAAACCCTTCATCCACCAGCACTCTATTCTTCCCCCTTTCCCCTCTCCCTCTCCTCTGTTCTTCCCTTCTTCCTCTCGAGTTCATCACAAAATTTTCCCCAAATTTGTCAAGATTTGCAGGCCCCCATCCATTCAAATGATCACAAAGGTTAGCAACTTTGTCCTTTCATCTCTCATTGCTAGATTAGCTCTTGCATTGGTTTATATAGTGATTATTGTGGGTTTTAGTAATTTGGGAGGAATTATATGTGGTAGTATTTGATTTATATGCAAATTGAGGTCAAAATAACACTTAGTGCATATGTAGGTGTGGTTTACTTAGTGCCTTCTAAATCTCCGTCGTAACCACCGTCGATCGCCCGCACCGTCCCGTCGCCGGCACCACCTTGTGGTGAGCCTCTTGTTCATGAAATTTTATATAAAAAATTGATGTTTGTGTGATTTGGATATATAGTTACTCGTATAATTATCTTACCCGTACATTGTTTGTTATACATAGTGCCATGGTTTTGATATCCGTCCCCTTCGGACCTCGCCCTTGTTATGATTCGGATGTGGTATATTGTCTTTTAAAACTATTTGTTGCATTTCATGTTTATGACAAATTATGCCCAGCAAGCTGACATAGATATTTGTATGTAGGAGGTAGTTGAACCGGAAATTCCAACCGACCCTATTGTCGAGAGGTTAAATTTAGTTGAAAGAGAAAACGAGGATTTGAAATAAAGATTGAAAAGAATTGAGGGGGAGAAGATGGGATTGGAGTTGCATGTTGCTGATGTCGTCGATGATCACAAGATTAAGATGGAGAAAATGCTCTTGAAGATTAGAAAGATTAGAAAATATGCCATTCATAGTGAGGCTTGGTATCATTATGCTGTTGGATCAATTGTTACCTTAGTTGCGATCTTGATCGCATTTGTTGTTGCATCTAAATTCTTTAGCTAGAGAGTTATTTGTTTGTTGCATTTAAGTGTTGTCTGAACTTTATGTATGAACTTTATGTATTGTATTACTTTGGTGTTTTCGGTGCTGTGTATTGAAGATGAGCCGGCAATGGATGTACGATGACCGATGCTCTCCCGAGTTCATTAATGGCGTGCATACTTTTCTGCTTGCGACTGAGGCAAACAAGCGGGCGGATGGTTTTATGCCTTGTCCATGTGCTGGCTGTAAGAATGGTCACAATTACTCTACGTCAAGAAACATTCACGTCCACCTGTTTGAGTTTGGTTTCATGCCCCACTATAATGTTTGGACCAAACACGGAGAAAGAGGGGTTATGATGGAAGACAACGAAGAAGAAGAGGACGACGACAGCTATCCTGCCATGGGTTCCCTGAATAGGATGATACAACAATGAGGGAAGAAGCTGAGCCGGTAATGCGGGAAGAAGTTGAGCCGGCAATGCGGGAAGAAGCTGAAGAAGAGGCATCGGATGAGCCCGTTGATGATCTAGGTTGGGCCATTGCTGATGCAAAGAGAAACTGCGCAAGTGATTTGGAGAAGAAGTTGCAGCGCATGTTAGAGGATCACAAAAAATTGCTGTACCCGAATTGCATAGGTGACAAGAAAAAATTGGGCACCACACTGGAATTGCTACAATGGAAGGCAAAGAATGGTGTATCTGACAATGGATTTGGAAAGTTGCTGGTAATGATAAAGAATATGCTTCCAAAGGACAACGAATTGCCCAAGAGTACGTACGAAGCAAAGAAGGTTGTCTTCCCCCTAGGGTTAGAGGTGCAGAAGATACATGCATGCCCTAATGATTGCATCCTCTACCGCGGTGAGTATGAGGATTTCAACGCTTGCCCGATATGTGGTGCATTGCGCTATAAGATCAGCCGCGATGACCCTGATGATGTCGAGGGTGAGCGCCCTAGGAAGAAGATTCATGCCAAGGTGATGTGGTATGCTCCTATAATACCACGGTTGAAATGTTTGTTCCAAAACAAAGAGCATGCCAAGGCGATGCGATGGCACAGAGAAGACCGTAAGAAAGACGGAAAGTTGAGAGTACCTGCTGACGGGTCACCGTGGAGAAAAATTGAAAGAAAGTACGGGAAGGAGTTTGTAGATGACGCAAGGAACGTATGGTTTGGTCTAAGCGCAGATGGCATTAATCCTTTTGGGGAGCAGAGGAGCAACCATAGCACCTGGCCTGTGACTCTATGTTTGTATAACCTTCCTCCTTGGTTGTGCATGAAGCGGAAGTTCATTATGATGCCAGTGCTCATCCAAGGCCCTAAGCAACCCGGGAACGACATTGATGTGTACCTAAGGCCATTAGTTGAAGAACTCTTACAACTCCGGAATGGAACAGGTGTACGTGCATGGGATGAGGACATGGGGGAAGAATTTGACCTAAAGGCATTGCTGTTCGTGACCATCAATGATTGGCCTGCTCTCAGTAACCTTTCAGGATAGTCAAACAAGGGATACCGCGCATGCATGCACTATTTGGACGATACCGACAGTATATATTTGGCTAATTGTAAGAAGAATGTGTACCTGGGACATCGTCGATTTCTTCCGAGCAGGCATCCCGTAAGAAAGAAAGTCAAGCATTTCAAAGGTGAGGCGGATCACCGGACGAAGCCTCGCCACCGTACTATTGCTTATGTACATGATATGGTCTTTGGAAAGGGTCCTGGTGGACAACCTGTTCCGAATGACGCTGACGGACGCGCACCCATCTGGAAGAAGAAATCTATATTTTGGGACCTGCCCTATTGGAAAGACCTAGAGGTCCGCTCCGCAATCGACGTGATGCACGTGACGAAGAATCTTTGTGTGACCCTACTTGGCTTCTTGGGCGTGTATGGGAAGACAAAAGATACACCTGAGGCACGGGAGGACCAACAACGTATGCACGGAAAAGACGGCATACATAAGGGTCATGCAAGCTACGCTCTTACCAAAGAAGAGAAGGAAATCTTCTTTGAGTGCCTGCTCAGTATTAAGGTACCATCTGGCTTCTCGTCGAATATAAAGGGAATAATAAACATGGAAGAGAAAAAGTTCTAGAACCTAAAGTCTCATGACTGCCACGTGATTATGACGCAACTGCTTCCGGTTGCATTGAGGGGACTTCTACCGGAAAATGTTCGATTAGCCATTGTGAAGCTATGTGCATTCCTCAATGCAATCTCTCAGAAGGTAATCGATCCATAAATCATACCAAGGTTAGAGAATGATTTGGTGCAATGTCTTGTTAGTTTCGAGTTGGTGTTCCCACCATCCTTCTTCAACATCATGACGCACGTCCTAGTTCACCTATGCGAAGAGATTAATGTTTTGGGTCCTGTATTTCTACACAATATATTCCCCTTTGAGAGGTTCATGGGAGTCTGAAAGAAATATGTTCATAACCGTGCTAGGCCAGAAGGAAGCATCTCCAAGGGCCATGAAAATGAGGAGGTCATTGAGTTTTGTATTGACTTTATTCCTGACCTTAAGCCAATTGGTGTTCCTGAACCGCGGCATAAGGGCAGACTGGATGGAAAAGGCACGCTTGGAGGGGAACAAATAATATGTACGGACGGACATTCTCTCACCGAAGCACACTACACAATTCTACAGAATTCCCCCTTGGTGGCTCCGTATATGGATGAACACAAGAATTTGCTACGCTCCAAACACCCGGAGCGGTCTGATGACTGGATTACGCGTGAACAAACCAGGAGTTTCGCCAGCTGGTTGTAGACACGTACCATGCATGACGCCTCTATTGAAGATGACCTGTACCTGCTGTCCGAGTTACCATCTTCGAATATAATGACTTTCAAAGGGTACAAGATAAATGGTAATACATTTTACACGATCGCCCAAGATAAGAAGAGCACCAACCAAAACAGTGGTGTCCGCTTTGATGCAGAAACCAAGACGGGAAAGGAAACATATTATGGTTATATACAGGACATATGGGAACTTGACTATCGACGTGGTTTGAAGGTCCCTTTCTTTCGGTGCAAATGGGTCAATATGACATGAGGCGGGGTAACGGAAGACCCGCAGTACGGAATGACAACAGTGGATCTCAACAATCTTGCGTATGCATATGAACCATTCGTCCTAGCCAATGATGTGGCACATGTTTTCTATGTGAAGGACATGTCTACCAAGCTGAGAAAAAGAAAAGATAAGGAAGCGAATGCATCATACGATGAGCCAAAGCGGCACATAGTTCTTTCTGGGAAGAGAAACATCATGGGAGTGGATGACAAGACAGACATATCAGGAGATTATGAAAAGTTTGATGAAATTTATCCATTTGCAGTGAATATTGACCCGAGCATCCAGTTAAATGATGAAGATTTTCCATGGCTACGGCGCAAAGGGACACACGCGAAGAAAAAGTTTCACACCCAAAGATCTGGGATGTGATCGGCTTCACTATCATCACCTTCTTCTGTGTTTCACACCCAGGAGGGATTCTCTGTAATAGTTAGGGTAGCTAGTTATGTGTTTTGGAATTTGAAACGCAAAGAAATTTTATGTGCAAACAAACTGGATGCACTTCGTGTACAAAATGGACAATCTGTTTCGAAGTATCAGGGTTTCGACGAAAACTCATCTGTTACAAAGGCATTTCATTTTTAAAATAACCTAAGCATTACCAAATTGAATATAATGATAAAACACACTAATATTAAACATAAGAAAATGGAATCACTAAAAAAATCTATTTTTAAAGTTAAGTTATTCACAAACTAGTGATTTACAGAAATTTCAAATAATTCAAAACTTAAACTATTCAAATTTGAAAACTACGGGCACTAACAGAAAGTTTGTAATTTTTTGTACCTAAAGCAAAAATATTCACAAAGAAACTCTAAATACAGCAAAAAACAACTGAAAAATAAATAAAGCAAAAAAAAAAGAAAATAAAAAAGCCCGCCTACTGGGCCAAAGCGGCCTGCATATGACTAGAAACCCAACATGTTGTTGGGCTAGGTTGCAGGCCCGCAAAGGCCCTGTAGGCCCATAGGGCAGCACAGAACAGGTAGGCCCAGTAGGCCTGCTTTGGAGAGGAGCTCGAGAGAGCTACCGCCCTAGGGCTTATCAACCAGTGCGGATGCCCCTCAGCTAGCAAGGTGGGACTAAACTTGCCGCACCGCACCTGCGCTAGCACACCCCCTTTAGTACCGGGTCATGGCTCCAACTGGTACTAAAGGGGGGGTCTTTAGTACCGGTTGGTGCCACCACCCGGTACTAAAGGGGTGCCATTCCCGCCGCTTGGCCTGGCCAAAAAAGACCTTTAGTACCGGTTGGTGGCTTCAACCGGTACTAAAGGTTGTTCTATATAAGAAAACACTTCAAAAAATTTGTCAGATTCTCATCTCCCTCTGCTTCTTTCTCCTCTGCCCCGTCGCCGCCGCCCCTCGCCGCCGCCCCTCGTCGCTGTCCCCGTCGCCGTCTGTCGCCGTCGCCGTCCCCGTCGTCCCCGTCGCCGCGCCGTGC
>NC_041392.1:698117054-698119191 GCF_002162155.2 Triticum dicoccoides | reverse complement strand
ACCCCGTCCCCATCCCCGTCGTCACCGCCCGTCTATGTCCCCGTCGCCGCCCCCCGTCGTCGCGCCTCGCAGGTGAGCTCCTGCCCCGGCCGCACACACACACACACACACACATTGTGTTATAGAAATATTAGAAATGTTAGTTATATAGAAATGTTAGTTATATAGAAATATTAGAAATGTTAGTTATATAGAAATGTTTTTTAGTTATAGAAATATTAGAAATGTTAGTTTTAGTTATAAAATTTAGAATTTGCATATATGAAATCACAATCCATCATTTAAAAAACGTTACTTTACTCTTGTGGCATATAGTATATGTTGTCGACGATGCCCGGCCCGCATCCTCGCCGTCGACCCGTTCGCGATGACGTCCTGCTTCAGAGGACCCATGTCCGGGACTGGGCTCCGCCAGGCTGGCACTGGGAGGTGCTTCCTTCAGGGGCGCCACGCTTGGTGAGGAACCCGGCCCCAGGTCCCGTCGTCGACCCTGATCTCCTTTGGTGGCGTTCACTTGGGCCACTTTTGGTGCGGAGGGAGACAGCCCCGCCGGAGGTGGTACGTCACCATGTCAGGGAGGAGGACGAGCACGTCCATCGCTACATGGCTGCTATGGATGTCAGGTTCTCTAATACCTGGCAGGTTCTTTGGGGAGATCACCCGAGCTATGATCTAGTGATGGTTACTTCACTTTGGTTGTCCACCGCCTAGATTACTCTCTAGTATTCGATCTTTATTAGCTAGCTAGCTAGCTAGTGATGTATTCGATATATAATATTCGAGACGATGTATTCGAGATTATATCTATTATTCGAGACGATGTGTTCGAGATTATATCTATTATTCGAGACGACGTATTTGAGATTGTATTCGATGATACTTATTATGTACTATGATTGATTCAGTTTTTCCTTATTAATTGATTGCATCCATGCATTGTAATTTGAATATATTTCTTTTGGATTAGTTAAATAAAACCTATGGCGGACAATACCGACAGAGAGGGAGAAGAGGCCCTGTTCAATATCATACACAATCCTCGCGGTCTAGATGATGATCAGAATGAAGAAGATTATGACGGCTCCGAATATCTAAACAACACCGGGGAGGGTGATATGATATTCGATCGCGACGACCGAATTGATGAAGTCATGAACTATGAACATGACGAAGAAAATGTTGATCTTGAAACAACAAAGACCGGCGAGGTATATATATTTATATAAGCACGCATCTAGTGATCATCACATGTTTTAAATGACTTGAAAATATATTAACGAATCGATCTTTCTTCTTTCAGCCATCCGGATCAAGCAAATCTTCAGGCAACTGGAAACAAGGCCTGAACAAAAAGTTGAAGGAGGGCGTAAAGTACAATATCGAGGCCATCAAACCTAATGGTGAACCATTAGCGCCTAAGAAGATTGCGGACAAGTTCATTCGTCAGTGCAGAGTTCTTGTGAAGGACCAACTCCCAATCTCCATTCAAGAATGGAGAGAGCCAGCAAAGCCATGTCCAGGAGTTACTTTTGTCGACAGACAAAAACTTCTACTTTGGGAAACGCTCATGGAACATTTCACCCTACCAGCTTATTTCACAGATGCAGATATGGAGAAAGTCAAGGACGCTGCTCTTAGGAAGATGGCGGTTGCATTCAACAACCACAAGAATCGTGTATGGGACAAGTACGTCAAGGGAGGAAGGAAGACTCCAGTATTCGAGGGAACACTAGAGAAGCAAAGTGCCCATTGGGACGATTTCGTGAAATTCAAGGATTCGGAATTATCTAAGGAACGGTCGAGAATAAACAAGGCCAATGCCGCAAAAAAGGATAAGTTCCATAAGCTGGGGCCAAGTGGCTATGCGGTGGGAATGCCTAAGTGGGATAAGTCTGAGAAAGAGATGGAGGATGCAGGTGTCACTCCAGAAACATTGAGCTGGCCCCCAGGTGCAGGACTTGGTTCTATGCGCATGGGGGGGAATTGGACCCGAAGACAGGCAAAGTTTCGAAGAAGGCATGTCTGGACGGAGCCGAAGATAAGCTACTTGTTGCAATAGAAGAGGCTCGATCGGGGGTGTTCGAGCCCAACAGGGAGAACGACGAGCTTACGTGTGCCCTAGGAAATCCTGAACACC
>NC_041392.1:697930271-698116331 GCF_002162155.2 Triticum dicoccoides | reverse complement strand
GGGAAGAACACGAGGCAAGGGCGCTATTCCGTGGTATGAGGGGTTTTCAGACTGGAACGCCGACTACAGAACCCGTGCGAGAAAGAAGATTGCGAAGGAGAAGAAGAGGAAGATGGAGGAGGAGCAGAGGAAGCTGGACTATGAACGCCTTCAAGGCCTAGAATCAGCGCACGCGGACTTGGCAGTCAAATTGCAGCGGCAGCAGGAGCAGATCAACTCACTTAGCCTGCAAAGGGGGTCTCAGCAGCTGCAGCAACTAGCGGATGATCCAGCATTGGATAGCACCGTCCCATCCATGCCGAGAAGTAGCGTGGGTTCCGCCTTGGCGACGCATTGCTGGATAGCTACCCAGTGGATGACATCATGGAGAACACTAACTGCGAGCTACACTTCAAAATGAAGAACACATCCATGAAGGTGGCGGACGCCCTTGCTTTTACAAATCCCCCAAGGCAACCTTCCATTGCAACCCGATTCTAGTGGACTATGCTCGTGTCTTGGTTGATGAGGTGGTGGACCAATATTCGGGGCTAGAGCTTGACATTCCTGGAGGTGACGAGGAACACACACTGGGAGAGGCCAACCATCATATCATACTATGGAGAAAGGACTGCATCATCTTTCGAAGGCCACCGACACCGTGTCATCCGACTCTTCGTCGAAGTCCGCCACCAAGTCAGCAGACTCCCGCTCCTCCAAGTCCACCAACGCGTCAGGCCACTCCTCCTCCAAGTCCAACACAGCTTTAGGCCACTCCTCCTCCTCCAAGTCCGGCAAAGCGTCAGGCCACTCCTCCTCCAAGTCCGGCACAGCTTCAGGCCACTCCTCCTCCTCCAACTCAGCCACGTCAGCCGTCTTTGCCACCTCAGCAATCACGAAAGAGAGCCTCCTCAGCTATGGTGCATAGCGGTACAAGTCGAGGTAGTATTGGAGGTACAGGCGGAGGCAAGCAATTTCAATATGGTCCAAGCAGCCTCGCGCCTCTTTCGCAGAGGCCTTACGACAAGTCCGAGAAGGAAAACACGGCCATATCGAATGCCGAGGTGGAAGCCCATTTTGCACTGAAACCGCCACCGCCGCCAAGGGAGAAAGTGTCTGACGAAAAGATTGACCACTTCATTCGTATGGATAGACCACCAGCTCCCAAGCCTGTTGACACAGACTATGAGCGCCACCTCAGGAAGTTAAATCGAGCATCTCTACAGAAAGAGGCGAGCTCGAGCTCGAGCAAATCAGCTGGCAAAACATGCGGTAAAACTGTTCCCCATCTAGGAGAACAGGCGGCACAATCAATCCCCCCGCTTGTTGTGCCAACAACACATTAGAGTACGCGTGCCCAATATTATTGTGGGCAAACCGTTTATGTTCCCGAGCTGGGCGATGTGGTAATAACCAAGGAGCATATTGAGCAGGCTGAAATGCTCAAGATCACTGTTGGACAACTCCTCGATATCGAGCCCATGCCTCTGATTGGAGTGGATGAAATAAAACGGAAATATGTCCGGGGCCAACCATTGGTCGAGCCAGACAAGGTCAAGAAGCTCCCAATGAGAATGTATGAATTGTATCAATGGTACATGGACATTACCAAGATTTCCAATAGAGAGTCCCTCATGGTGAATGTCAAGAAGGATCATTACTACCATGAGAAAGCTGTGTTCGTTGAGTATTCAGAACTATTTCAGTTATACAATCAAGACGCACTCGACAAATCTATCGTTAGTTGTTATTGTCTATAAGTGATTTCTTTCTGTAATTTAAGTCTCAAGCTAGCTGTAGTAATCATTTTGATCAATCATTACCTGTAATTATCCTCACTATATTCTTTTTTCTGTGGTATTATGTAGGATGAAGATTTATGAATTCAAAAAGGTGGATGTTATGGCATTGGGTTTGTTGACCCAAATACCATTAATGAATACACATGGAAAT
Source organism: Triticum dicoccoides (assembly GCF_002162155.2). Classification (NCBI taxonomy): domain Eukaryota; kingdom Viridiplantae; phylum Streptophyta; class Magnoliopsida; order Poales; family Poaceae; genus Triticum; species Triticum dicoccoides. The sequence continues at coordinate 698,114,399 of NC_041392.1, read as the reverse complement.
TAGATCCATATTACGAAAAAAGTGCAGAGGAAAGCATGCTAGAGTTCTTCAAGCGCCTCAAATACAATGAAGATATACTACTTCATTACAACTTCGAGTGAGTCACACTGTCTTGTACTACAAATTCTGTTTTTGTCTACTAGCTAGCTACATGTTTTTGCTTACATATGCCCGCTTAATTAAGACATGCAAACGTGTGTGCATGCACATTTCACCGGATCTTGTTAATCATTAAAGTTGATGAAGGAACAGTTGAAATACTAGACTCACTACTTAAGAAAGCAAGTGACTACACCATCTTGTCTGGGATAGTCAACAGGTAATTTCAATCATTATTAACTATATCTCGGCCTATTTAGTTCATCATTTCCTGATATGAACTATTTAATAACCCCTTTATTCATTTTCTTTGTCGGCGGGCAGGGCTTGGGCAAAGTTCATCAGTGTCACTGCAGGCCAATGGAACCGAAAGCTGAAATGGTATCGACCCAAGGTAAGTAATTAAGTAGTACTAGCTTGATTAATTATTATCTGATCAAATTCCATTCTCGTAAAGGCCCTAAAGCAGGCGCCAGGGAATAATCTGTGTGCATACTACGTTTGCGAGAACATTCGCATGATGGCGTCCGAAAGGAGCAGATCTCGAAGATAGGAGTGGGTACGTTTGTCAGAACACTATTCACAATTTGTACACCATTATCGATATCTAGTCACACAACTAATACACATGCATATTGATCTCCTTCTTAACAGTTCAAAGAGGTGCGGGAGCAGCTCCTACCAATGGAGTGCATACAAGCAATTCAAGAGGAAATAACGGGATTTTTGCTCGACCGGGTCATAGATCCCAAAGGAGAATACTATTACCCGCTACCGCCCCCATGAACCACTTCCAATTGTTATCGTGCTCCGAAGGCACCAATTAGGAGAAATTGTATATAGCTAGCTGATTGTATATATATATACATGTGTGTATATATGTGTGAATTAATTAATTGTGGTTGTGAGACATTCGATGATATATATATATATATATATATATATATATATATATATATATATGATCGGTTCTACTAGAAATTCTATTTATATATATGCATACCGTGTACAATATGTAGTATCGTAAAATACTAGCAAACAAAAAAGAATTAAATGGAAAACACTAGATTAAATGAAAAAGAAATCATAAACCCAAAACCCCCCAACCTTTTAATACCGGTTGGTGTCACCAACCGGTACTAAAGGGCTCCCTGCCCCCGAAGCTGGCTTGTGCCACGTGGTTGCCCTTTAGCACCGGTTCGTGCTGAACCGGTAGTAAGGGGGGGGGCCTTTAGTGCCCACACTTTAGTGCCGGTTACCAAACCGGCACTAAAGGGCCTTACGAACCGGTGCTATTGCCTGGTTCTGAACTACTGCATGCCTACTTATGGTTATTGGCATTTGAAAACATCCTTGGCTTGCCATATATTCTGCTCTTCTGCCCCGTCGCCGCCGCCCCTCGCCGCCGCCCCTCGTCGCTGTCCCCATCGCCGTCCGTCGCCGTCGCCGTCCCTGTCGCCGCGCCGTGCCCGGTCGCCGCGTCGCGCCCCGTCGTCACGCCCCGCCCCGTCCTCCTGTCGTCCCCGCCCGGCCCGTCCCCGTCGCTGTCGTCGCCACCCCGTCCCCATCCCCGTCGTCACCGCCCGTCTATGTCCCCGTCGCCGCCCCCCGTCGTCGCGCCTCGCCGGTGAGCTCCTGCCCCGGCCGCACACACACACACACACATTGTGTTATAGAAATATTAGAAATGTTAGTTATATAGAAATGTTAGTTATATAGAAATGTTAGTTATATAGAAATATTAGAAATGTTAGTTATATAGAAATGTTTTTTAGTTATAGAAATATTAGAAATGTTAGTTTTAGTTGCAGAAATATTAGAAATGTTAGTTTTAGTTATAAAATTTAGAATTTTCATATATGAAATCACAATCCATCATTTAAAAAATGTTACTTTACTCTTGTGGCATATTGTATATGTTGTCGACGATGCCCGGCCCGCATCCTCGCCGTCGACCCGTTCGCGACGACGTCCTGCTTCAGAGGACCCATGTCCGGGACTGGGCTCCGCCAGGCTGGCACTGGGAGGTGCTACCTTCAGGGGCGCGACGCTTGGTGAGGAACCCGGCCCCGGGTCCCGTCGTCGACCCTGATCTCCTTTGGTGGCGTTCACTTGGGCCACTTTTGGTGCGGAGGGAGACGGCCCCGCCGGAGGTGGTACGTCACCATGTCAGGGAGGAGGACGAGCACGTCCATCGCTACATGGCTGCTATGGATGTCAGGTTCTCCAATACCTGGCAGGTTCTTTGGGGAGATCACCCGAGCTATGATCTAGTGATGGTTCCTTCACTTTGGTTGTCCACCGCCTAGATTACTCTCTAGTATTCGATCTTTATTAGCTAGCTAGCTAGCTAGTGATGTATTCGATATATAATATTCGAGACGATGTATTCGAGATTATATCTATTATTCGAGACGATGTATTCGAGATTATATCTATTATTCAAGACGACATATTTGAGATTGTATTCGATGATACTTATTATGTACTATGATTGATTCAGTTTTTCCTTATTAATTGATTGGATCCATGCATTGTAAGTTGAATATATTTCTTTTGGATTAGTTAAATAAAACCTATGGCGGACAATACCGACAGAGAGGGAGAAGAGGCCCAGTTCAATATCATACACAATCCTCGCGGTCCAGATGATGATCAGAATGAAGAAGATTATGACGGCTCCGAATATCTAAACAACACCGGGGAGGGTGATATGATATTCGATCGCGACGACCGAATTGATGAAGTCATGAACTATGAACATGACGAAGAAAATGTTGATCTTGAAACGACAAAGACCGGCGAGGTATATATATTTATATAAGCAGGCATCTAGTGATCATCACATTTTTTAAATGACTTGAAAATATATTAACGAATCGATCTTTCTTCTTTCAGCCATCCGGATCGAGCAAATCTTCAGGCAACTGGAAACAAGGCCCGAACAAAAAGTTGAAGGAGGGCGTAAAGTACAATATCGAGGCCATCAAACCTAATGGCGAACCATTAGCTCCTAAGAAGATTGCGGACAAGTTCATTCGTCAGTGCAGAGTTCTTGTGAAGGACCAACTCCCGATCTCCCTTCAAGAATGGAGAGAGCCAGCAAAGCCATGTCCAGGAGTTACTTTTGTCGACAGACAAAAACTTCTACTTTGGGAAACGCTCATGGAACATTTCACCCTACAAGATTATTTCACAGATGCAGATGTGGAGAAAGTCAAGGACGCTGCTCTTAGGAAGATGGCGGTTGCATTCAACAACCACAAGAATCATGTATGGGACAAGTACGTCAAGGGAGGAAGGAAGACTCCAGTATTCGAGGGAACACTAGAGAAGCAAAGTGCCCATTGGGACGATTTCGTGAAATTCAAGGATTCGGAATTATCTAAGGAACGGTCGAGAATAAACAAGGCCAATGCCGCAAAAAAGGATAAGTTCCATAAGCTGGGGCCAAGTGGCTATGCGGTGGGAATGCCTAAGTGGGATAAGTCTGAGAAAGAGATGGAGGATGCAGGTGTCACTCCAGAAACATTGAGCTGGCCCCCCAGGTGCAGGACTTGGTTCTATGCGCATGGGGGGGAATTGGACCCGAAGACAGGCAAAGTTTCGAAGAAGGCATGTCTGGACGGAGCCGAAGATAAGCTACTTGTTGCAATAGAAGAGGCTCGATTGGGGGTGTTCGAGCCCAACAGAGAGAACGACGAGCTTACGCGTGCCCTAGGAAATCCTGAACACCCGGGAAGAACACGAGGCAAGGGCGCTATTCCGTGTAATGAGGGGTTTTCAGACTGGAACGCCGACTACAGAACCCATGCGAGAAAGAAGATTGCGGAGGAGAAGAAGAGGAAGATGGAGGAGGAGCAGAGGAAGCTGGACTATGAACGCCTTCAAGGCCTAGAATCAGCGCACACGGACTTGGCAGTCAAATTGCAGTGGCAGCAGGAGCAGATCGACTCACTTAGCCAGCAAAGGGGGTCTCAATAGCTGCAGCAACTAGCGGATGATCCAGCATTGGATAGCACCATCCCATCCATGCCGAGAAGTAGCGTGGGTTCCGCCTTGGCGACGCATTGCTGGATAGCTACCCAGTGGATGACATCATGGAGAACACTAACTGCGAGCTACACTTCAAAATGAAGAACACATCCATGAAGGTGGCGGACGCCCTTGCTTTTACAAATCCCCCCAAGGCAACCTTCCATTGCAACCCGATTCCAGTGGACTATGCTCGTGTCTTGGTTGATGAGGTGGTGGACCAATATTCGGGGCTAGAGCTTGACATTCCTGGAGGTGACGTGGAGCACACACTGGGAGAGGCCAACCATCGTATCATCCTATGGAGAAAGGATTGCATCATCTTTCGAAGGCCACCGACACCGCGTCATCCCACTCTTCGTCGAAGTCCGCCACCAAGTCAGCAGACTCCCGCTCCTCCAAGTCCACCAACGCGTCAGGCCACTCCTCCTCCAAGTCCGACACAGCTTCAGGGCACTCCTCCTCCTCCAAGTCCGGCAAAGCGTCAGGCCACTCCTCCTCCAAGTCCGGCACAGCTTCAGGCCACTCCTCCTCCTCCAACTCAGCCACGTCAGCCGTCTTTGCCACCTCAGCAATCACGGAAGAGAGCTGCCTCAGCTATGGTGCCTAGCGGTACAAGTCGAGGTAGTATTGGAGGTACAGGCGGAGGCAAGTAATTTCAATATGGTCCAAGCAGCCTCGCGCCTCTTCTGCAGAGGCCTTACGACAAGTCCGAGAAGGAAAACACAGCCATATCGAATGCCGAGGTGGAAGCCCATTTTGCACTGAAACCGCCACCGCCGCCAAGGGAGAAAGTGTCTGAGGAAAAGATTGACCACTTCATTCGTATGGCTAGACCACCAGCTCCCAAGCCTGTTGACACACACAATGAGCGCCACCTCAGGAAGTTAAATCGAGCATCTCTACAGAAAGAGGCAAGCTCGAGCTCGAGCAAATCAGCTGGCAAAACATGCGGTAAAACTGTTCCCCAGCTGGGAGAACAGGCGGCACAATCAATCCCCCCGCTTGTTGTGCCAACAACACATGGGAGTACGCGTGCCCAATATTATTGTGGGCAAACCGTTTATGTTCCCGAGCTGGGCGATGTGGTAATAACCGAGGAGCATATTGAGCAGGCTGAAATGCTCAAGATCACTGTTGGACAACTCCTCGATATCGAGCCCATGCCTCTGATTGGAGAGGATGAAATAAAATGGAAATATGTCCGGGGCCAACCATTGGTCGAGCCAGACAAGGTCAATAAGCTCCCAATGAGAATGTATGAATTGTATCAATGGTACATGGACATTACCAAGATTTCCAATCGAGAGTCCCTCATGGTGAATGTCAAGAAGGATCATTACTACCATGAGAAAGCTGTGTTCGTTGAGTATTCAGAACTATTTCAGTTATACAATCAAGACGCACTCGACAAATCTATCGTTAGTTGTTATTGTCTATAAGTGATTTCTTTCTGTAATTTAAGTCTCAAGCTAGCTGTAGTGATCATTTTGATCAATCATTACCTGTAATTATCCTCACTATATTCTTTTTTCTGTGGTATTATGTAGGATGAAGATTTATGAATTGAAAAAGGTGGATGTTATGGCATTGGGTTTATTGACCCAAATACCATTAATGAATACACATGGAAATTAGATCCATATTACGAAAAAAGTGCAGAGGAAAGCATGCTAGAGTTCTTCAAGCGCCTCAAATACAACGAAGATATACTACTTCCTTACAACTTCGAGTGAGTCACACTGTCTTGTACTACAAATTCTGTTTTTGTCTACGAGCTAGCTACATGTTTTTGCTTACATATGCCCGCTTAATTAAGACATGCAAACGTGTGTGCATGCAGATTTCACCGGATCTTGTTAATCATTAAAGTTGATGAAGGAATAGTTGAAATACTAGACTCACTACTTAAGAAAGCAAGTGACTACACCATCTTGTCTGGGATAGTCAACAGGTAATTTCAATCATTATTAACTATATCTCGGCCTATTTAGTTCATCATTTCCTGATATGAACTATTTAATAACCCCTTTATTCATTTTCTTTGTTGGCGGGCAGGGCTTGGGCAAAGTTCATCAGCTTCACTCTAGGCCAATGGAACCGAAAGCTGAAATGGTATCGACCCAAGGTAAGTAATTAAGTAGTACTAGCTTGATTAATTATTATCTGATCAAATTCCATTCTCGTAAAGGCCCTAAAGCAGGCGCCAGAGAATAATCTGTGTGCATACTACGTTTGCGAGAACATTCGCATGATGGCGTCCGAAAGGAGCAGATCTCGAAGACAGGAGTGGGTACGTTTGTCAGAACACTGTTCACAATTTGTACAACATTATCGATATCTAGTCACACAACTAATACACATGCATATTGATCTCCTTCTTAACAGTTCAAAGAGGTGCGGGAGCAGCTCCTACCAATGGTGTGCATACAAGCAATTCAAGAGGAAATAACGGGATTTTTGCTCGACCGGGTCATAGATCCCAAAGGAGAATACTATTACCCGCTACCGCCCCCATGAACCACTTCCAATTGTTATCGTGCTCCGAAGGCACCAATTAGGAGAAATTGTATATAGCTAGCTAATTGTATATATATATATATACATGTGTGTATATATGTTGAATTAATTAATGGTGGTTGTGAGATATTCGATGATATATATATATATGATCGGTTCTACTAGAAATTCTATTTATATATATGCATACCGTGTACAATATGTAGTATCGTAAAATACCAGCAAACAAAAAAGAATTAAATGGAAAACACAAGATTAAATGAAAAAGAAATCATAAACCCAAAACCCCCCAACCTTTTAATACCGGTTGGTGTCACCAACCGGTACTAAAGGGCTCCCTGCCCCCGGAGCTGGCTTGTGCCACGTGGTTGCCCTTTAGCACCGGTTCGTGCTGAACTGGTACTAAGGGGGGGGGGACCTTTAGTGCCCACACTTTACTTACGGTTACCAAACCGGCACTAAAGGGCCTTACGAATCGGTGCTATTGCCTGGTTCTGAACTACTGCATGCCTACTTATGGTTATTGGCATCTGAAAACATCCTTGGCTTACCATATACTTTGCTCCTGGCGAGCTTACTAACATAGGGTCCTAAGAACTTTGGTGGGCAACTTATACTTGTCCACAAATCCCCTTAAAATGTATGAATGCGATAAACCAGTATAAAAAACGATTGCAGTAAATGACTTTACCAAAAACTTACCGATAACTGCATCTGGCTGCTCTTCAACCTCCTCCACGTTCACGTGGTTCACCTGTCCCCTGTTGAAAGGGTTGGGGTTCTTCCCATAGCTTCCATTGCCATTTCCATTCTTTGGTTCAGGACACTCATTGGCATAGTGTCTGCTACCTCTTAAGCTTGCGTTGGATTTCCCCGAAGAGGAGAGGATGATGCAGCAAAGTAGCGTAAGTATTTCCCTCAGTTTTTGAGAACCAAGGTATCAATCCAGTAGGAGGCTGCGCACGAGTCCCTCGTACCTACACAAAACAATAGCTCAACGCAACCAACGCGATTAGGGGTTGTCAATCCCTTCACGGTCACTTACGAGAGTGAGATCTGATAGAGATGATAGATAATATTTTTGGTATTTTAGGTATAAATATGCAAGGTAATATAAAAGGTAAAAAATCAAAGCAAATATAAAGTTATTGGAGATTGATATGATGAGAATAGACCTGCGGCCATAGGTTTCACTAGTGGCTTCTCTCAAGAGCATAAGTATTTCTACGGTGGGTGAACAAGTTACTTTTGAGCAATTGACAGAATTGAGCATAGTTATGAGAATGTCTAGGTATGATCATGTATATAGGCATCACGTCCGAGACAAGTAGACTGACTCCTGCCTGCATCTACTACTATTACTCCACTCATCGACCGCTATCCAGCATGCATCTAGAGTATTAAATTAACAAAAACAGAGTAACGCCTTAAGCAAGATGACATGATGTAGAGGAATAAATTCAGGCAATATGATAAATACCCCTCTTGTTATCCTCTATGGCAACAATACAATACGTGCCTTGCTGCCCTTTCTGTCACTGGTTAAGGACACCGCAAGATTGAACCCAAAGCTAAGCACTTCTCCCATTGCAAGAAAAAACAATCTAGTAGCTAGGCCAAACCAAACTGATAATTCGAAGAGACTTGCAAAGATAACCAATCATACATAAAAGAATTCAGAGAAGATTCAAATATTGTTCATAGATAATCTTGATCATAAACCCACAATTCATCGGTCTCAACAAACACACCGCAAAAAGAAGATTACATCGAATAGATCTCCACGAGAGAGGGGGTGAACATTGTATTGAGATCCAAAAAGAGAGAAGAAGCCATCTAGCTACTAACTATGGACCCGAAGGCTGAGGTAAACTATTCACAATTCATCGGAGAGGCTATGATGATGATGTAGAAGCCCTCCGTGGTGGATGCCCCCCGGGGGAGCTCCGGAACAGACCCCAAGATGGGATCTCATGGGTACAGAAGGTTGCGGCGGTGGAATTAGGTTTTTGGCTCTGTATCTGATCGTTGGGGTACGTAGGTATATATAGGAGGAAGGAGTACATCGGTGGAGCTTCGAGGGGCTCACGAGGCAGGGGGGCGCGCCCTAGGGGGGCTCGCCCTAGGGGGGCGCGCCCTCCACCCTCGTGACTGCCTCGTAGATTTCTTGATCGAGGGTCCAACTCTCCAGTATCTTATCTGATGAGAAAATCACGTTCCCGGAGGTTTCATTCCGTTTGGACTCCGTTTGATATTCCGTTTCTTCGAAACACTGAAATAGGCAAAAAGCAACAATTCTGGGCTGGGCCTCCGGTTAATAGGTTAGTCCCAAAAGTAATATAAAATTGGAAAATAAAGCCCAATATAGTCCAAAACAGTAGATAGTATAGCATGGAGCAATCAAAAATTATAGATACGTTGGAGACGTATCAGGTATCCCCAAGCTTAATTCCTGCTCGTCCTCGAGTAGGTAATGATAAAAAGAGAATTTTTGATGCGGAGTGCTACTTGGCATAATTTCAATGTAAATCTTCTCAATTGTGGTATGAATATTCAGATCCGAAAGGTTCAAGACAAAAGTTCATATTGACATAAAAATAATAATACTTCAAGCATACTAAGAAAGCAATTATGTATTCTCAAAGTAACATGGCCAAAGAAAGTTTATCCCTATAAAATCGTATAGTTTAGTCATGCTCCATTTTCGTCACACAAGAATGCTCTCATCATGCACAACCCTGATGACAAGCCAAGCAACTGTTTCATACTTTAATAATCACAAACTCGTAAACCTTCACGCAATACATGAGTGTGAGCCATGGATATAGCACCATGGGTGGAATAGAATATGATGATGGGGGTTATGTGGAGAAGACAAAAAAGGAGAAGATCTCACATCAACGAGGCTAATCAATAGGCTATGGAGATGCCCATTGATTGATGTTAATGCAAGGAGTAGGTATTGCCATGCAACGGATGCACTAGAGCTATAAATGTATGAAAGCTCAACAAAAGAAACTAAGTGGGTGTGCATCCAACTTGCTTGCTCACGAAGACCTAGGGCATTTGAGGAAGCCCATCGTTGGAATATACAAGCCAAGTTCTATAATGTAAAATTCCCACTAGTATATGGAAATGAGAAAACAAGAGACTCTCTGTCATGAAGATTATGGTGCTACTTTGAAGCACAAGTGTGGAAAAGGATAGTAGCATTGTCCCTTCTCTCCTTTTCTCTCATTCATTTTTTTTTTCTCATCTTTTGGGCCTTCTCTTTTTTATGGCCTTTCTTTTTTTATATTCCTCACTTGGGACAATGCCCTAGAAAATGATAATCATCACACTTCTATTTATTTACAACTCAATGATTACAACTCGATACTAGAACAAAGTATGACTCTATATGAATTCCTCCAGCAGTGTACCGGGATATGCAATGAATCAAGAGTGACATGTATGAAAGAATTATGAATAGTGGCTTTGCCACAAATACTACGTCAACTACATGATCATGCTAAGCAATATGACAATGATGAATGTGTCATGATGAACGGTATGGTGGAAAGTTGCATGGCAATATATCTCAGAATGGCTATGGAAACGCCATAATAGGTAGGTATGGTGGCTGTCTTGAGGAAGGTATAAGGAGGTTTATGTGTGAAAGAGCGTATCATATCACGGGGTTTGGATGCACCCGCGAAGTTTGCACCAACTCTCAATGTGAGAAAGGGCAATGCACGGTACCGAAGAGGCTAGCAATGATAGAAGGGTGAGAGTGTGTATAATCCATGGACTCAACATTAGTCATAAAGAACTCATATACTTATTGCAAAAATCTACAAGTCATCAAAAACCAAAGCATTACGTGCATGCTCCTAGGGGGATAGATTGGTAGGAATAGACCATCGCTCGTCCCCGACCGCCACTCATAAGGAGGACACTCAAATAACACCTCATGTTTCAAATTTGTTACATAACATTTACCATACGTGCATGCTACGGGACTTGATAACTTCAATACAAGAACTTCTCAAATTCACAATTACTCTACTAGCATGACTTTGATATTATCACCTCCATATCACAAACAATTATCAAGCATCAAACTTTTCTTAGTATTCAATGCACTCAAAGAAAGTTTTACAAATCTTGAATACCAAGCATATTATTATTATTAAACAAATTACCATGCTATTTAAGACTCTCAAATTAATCTAACTGAAGCATGAGAGATCAATAGTTTCTTTAAAACAAATCCACCATCGTGCTCTAAAAGATATAAGTGAAGCACTAGAGCAAAACTATAAAGCACAAAAGATATAAGTGAAGCATATAGAGTATTCTATCAAATTCCAATTCATGTATGACTCTCTCAAAAGGTGTGTACAACAAGGATGATTGTGGTAAACTAAAAAGCAAAGACTCAAATCATACAAGACGCTCCAAGCAAAACACATATCATGTGGTGAATAAAAATATAGCTCCAAGTAAAATCATACAAGACGCTCCAAGTGGACGAAAGAGGGGATGCCTTCCGGGGAATCCCCAAGCATTGACTTTTTGGTGTCCTTGGATTATCTTGGGGGTGCCATGGGCATCCCCAAGTTTAGGCTCTTGCCACTCCTTGTGTCGGGGAAACTGATCCACGAACACCTATGGGGCCGGCGGACCGAGCCCCTTTCGGTTCGGCGGGGGGCGGAGGTCGCACGAAGAGTAGATCAAGGCGAAGCACACGAGCAGTTTACCCAGCTTCAGAGCTCTCCGGAGAGAAAACACTCCTACTGCTGCTTGTCTGGTTATATTATGTTCTTGCTCGCGAGAGCTAAGTGTTTTTTTGGCTTACGAATGAGTCGAACCATTCGAACCTCCCCCTCCCTCTACGTTGCGCATGGGCCTCCTTTTATACGCTAAAGGGGTCACCGACAGGTGGCAACGCGGAGAAGGGTAAAAATGTAAAAGGTGAGGTGGTTGGTACAGTTACTTGTACACTACACCCTACCTAACCCTGACGGCAGGGGACAAGGGCATTAAATGCCCGTCTGAGTCGCCCAAACAGTGCAGCAAAGGACCGTTAGGGGCGCCACCGTTCGCCACGATGGCGATCTTATCAGCTTCGCATGCCACTGCGCATCGCTGGCTGCACAGCCTCCTGCCACGCGCGCCTGGAGAGGCGCCAAGAGCGACACGTTGGTGGATGTGCTGGAGCGTGGTCACAGAGTGGCCACCTGCCGCGGCAAGCGCCTTGCCGCTGCTGTTATCTTGTCGGGTCCGGAAGCTTGTCGCTCACCGGGCCTCGAGGTACCTTGGTTGGTCTTCCCGGCAAGCTCCTCTTGCCGGGGCCTTGTTACCTTGCCAGGGCGCATGGCGCGTCGCGGCAAGTTCCTTGGGATGCCTTGGCTGGCCTTCCCGGCAAGCTCCTCTTGCCGGGGCCTTGTCTCCTAAGCTTAAATACTTTGTTCTTGAATGGCTCCAAGGGAACCACGGAGGATCTTGGCGTTCGCCCGGCAAGCCTTGCCGCGGGGTGCTGCAACTACCCGTGCACAAGTTCGGGGTACTAGGGTACCCCTATTCTAGTACACCGACAGGAGCCCCCGGGCCTGGGCCAGACACGGTGCAGAGCGCTATTGGGCCAGGCCCAAGACAGGGCACGGGCACACGCGGACTAGGCCACGTCGAATCTCGCTCCGTATCTACCGCGCTCTCCCCTAACGGCACGCGTTGAATGCGGCGTCGTGGGAGAGATCGTGGGTGGTTCTTTATTCGGAAGGGCGAAACGTCCGCCCCGTCCCTCTTTATAAGCAGAGGAAACAGGGGCAGTTCGTTCCCCCTCGCTGGTTGCTACTACTCCATCTTCACGAACCTCCGCCGCTCCCCCCTTATTCTCGAAGCCGAGAGAGCAGCGCTCCGCCCCCCATTGCCACCAGCATCACCAACGCCGTCGACCTCCCCCACTACCTCTGCCATGGCTCCGAAAGCCGACAAGGGAAAGGGCGTGAAGTCGGCCGAGGCGCAGCGGCTCGTGGCGCTGCGGAAGGAGCGGGCGATCTTCTCCCCCCAGCTCGGCGCGAAGGAGCTGAGGGAGTACTTCTACCTCTTTTGGGCGACGGAGATGCGTGCGCATCCGCGCACGAGGGTACTCCCGGTCGCTGCTTCGGAACTGGCTCCAAACGGGTACCCATTCTTCGCGCTGTTCTTCTATTGCGGGCTCTGCCCGCCCTTCTCGGAGTTCTTCTGCGATATCATGAACACCTACGGCCTCCGCCTCCTTGATTTCACCCCCAACGCCGTTCTAACCATGGCAGTTTTCGCACATTTGTGCGAAAACTTTGTCGGAGTCCACCCCAATGTTGCCCTTTTCCGCCACTTCTTCATGCCTCGGGTAGAGAGAGGAGAGCCGCTTGCCGGAGGGATCGCCTGGATCTCGAGAGTCGGCAAGAAGGAGGCGTACTTGGAGGGTGAGCTCCGCAGCAAGTGGGAGGAGTGGAGAGCGGAGTGGTGCTGGATCGTCGAGGAGAATCCGCAGCCCTTCACCGCCGTGCGCCAAGCTCCAATAGTGCGCGGCAATGACTGGAGCAACGTGGCCCCGGAAGAAGAGAGGCTGAAGATCGCCATCACTAGGATCCTTCGCCTCAGGCTTTCCGGGCTCACTGTAGGCGCTGTAGGCGCAGATTTCCTCCGCCGCCGCATCGCCCCCCTGCAGGAGAGGGGGAGGCCCGCCTGGGAATTCAAGAACTCGGCGGACATCATGAGGCAGCGGCCGGGCCTCAACTACAACTTCACCGTCCTCGAGCTGGATGCAATGCTCCTGGAGTTATTCAAACGCGATCCCCAACACCCATTCACGCTGCCGAGGGGCGTAGTTCCATTGTGCAATAATTCTTCGCTTGACCGGATCCGCGCCATGATGTCGTTGTGCGATTCACACGGAATCGTTCCAACTTGGCAAGAGCCTGCGGATGACGTCGTGCAAGCGTTCTTCGACAATTTGGAAGAAGTGCCGGTCCGCGCTGACGAGCAGAAGAGCCTCACCCGTGACACCACCGACGAGGAGCTGCAGCGCATCGCCACTAGGGCGGAAGAGGTTGCGGCCGCAGCTGCCGCGGGCGCGTTCGGGTTCACTATGGAGTAGGCGGAGGCGGCAGAGGCGGCAAACCTTGCCGAGCGCGCGGAGTTCATTGGCGAGGAAGATCTTGCCGGCTCTGAAGCTGAGCCGAGCGAGGCCGGCGATGAAGAGCCCGAGCCTTTAGAAAGCTTGCCGCAGGCGTAGCCCCCGGCCCCGCCAAGAAGGCGTCTTCGCAGGGCCGCGGACGTAGCGGGGCGGCAGCCGGGTCAACAGCCGCCGAGCCGTGCAACACGCTCTACCACGGCAAGCAATGTTGCTGCGGGAGCGCCTCACGCAGCAGCGGCAACTGGAGCGGGATCTTCCCGGGCCACCTCCACCGCCCCCGCCAAGCGGGCAAGGGATCCTACTCCTCCACCTCGCCGCACCAGAGGGGGGCCGGACTTTGATCTTTCCGCGCTCAGCTCCGACGAGGAGGAAGAAGAGTAAGTTTCTTTGGTGCTCTTGTAGTTCTTCAATCTTGCTGCTTTTATCTTGTATCTGACTTGCTTCAATCTGAACCTACTCCTTTTCAGGATGCTGGCCCAGAGAGCGGCGAAGAGAGCGAAGGCCGTGGTGATCGTCATCGAGGATGACCCCACCGTGTCGGCAGGGGGTGGGTCCGAGACCACATCGACAGACCCGGCAACCACTCCCCAAAGCAGCCCCCAGCGCAGCTCCCAGCGTAAGTTCATAGTTTGCTTCCTATTGTCAGGCGCGCATGAGTGCTTTTTCCTTTGCTGATATATTTCTTGTTAATTTGTGTAGGAGCAGAACAGCCTCACCAGGAGGGCCCGGAAGCCGCTCTCGAAGCGCCATCTGCTTCAACTACGCCGCCAAGGGATGAGTCCCCGGCTAGGGAGCGCTCTCCGGCAAGGGAGAACTCTCCGGCAAGGGGCAGCTCTCTGGCAAGGGACAGCACCAACGACCCTGCGGCGACTGAGACCGCAACTGCAGATCTTGGTACAGGTAATCAACTTGTCTAAGAACTTCCCTTGGGTTCTTCTTCTTCTGATCTTCTTCTTGCATATTTGCTTGACTTTTTCTTCCTTCTTCGTTCTTCAGATCCATTTGCCGCGGAGCTAATGGAGACAGAGGACGCCGGCGAGGAAGGCGCGCGTGGCAGCAACGACGACGCCGCCGTCAACGAAGAAGGGGCCGGTGCTGATGAGCCCGCCGGCGAAGAGGCCGCCAAGGCTGCCGCCGCAGAAGCCGGCGAGGGGTCGGGCGATCGCACTGACGGCCCTGAGGCCACAGGAGCGCCAGGCGCTGCGCCGACCGCCGATCCCTCCACTGCTGCCGCGGAGCCAGGCTCTGAAGAGCCCCAGCCCGGCGCCTACTTGAAGGCCGGCGACGATATCTTCATCAAGCTACCCTGGGCGTCGAGCTCCAGGGCGCCGGTCGAGGGGGAAACTTTCAATGAGGAGCTGCTCGCCTCCGCCGGGCTGTCGTTGGTCGACGCACCCAGCAGCAGCAGTTGCGAGCCTGAGGAGGAGCAGCTGTTGCGGAAGCTGCTATCACTCTACCGCGCACGGCAAGCCAAGCTGGCTTCCCGGGAAGCGCTTGTCGCGAAGGCGGGGGTTGATATGGAGAAGCACGCGGAGGAGATCCAGGGCCATAATCAAGAAGCTCTCCGGTCCCTGGCACAGGAGCGGGAGCGACTCGCCGAGGAGCGCACGGCCTTCCTTCTCGAGAAGGCCGAAGCTGAGGAGGAACAAAGGTTGGACGCCGAGAAGCAGTCCGCGCGAGAAGGCGAATTGGTGCAGCGGAAGGCCAACCTCGACAGCTACGAGGAGGAGCTCGCCGAGCGCGAGCAAGCACTTGGCGGGGCGCTCAAGGAAGCAAAGGACGCTGCCGCAACTGCAGAGGCCGCCAAGAAAGAGCTGGAGGAGAAGGTGGCGCAACTGGAGGCCAACATCGGGAAGAGCGGCGAGGAGCTTGCCGCACTCAAGCGTGAGCGTGAGAAGGGTGCTGCCGCCCACGGTGAGCTGCAAGGTCTTCTCGCTGAGAGGGGCAAGGAGCTCAGCACCGCCAAGGATTCCAATGCAGACCTGGAGTTGAAGCTGGCCACGCTGACGCAGATGCTGGCCGACGCCAAGGAGCGGGAGAAGACCTTGTCGGGGAAGGTCAAGGCTGACATGGCAATGCTGGAGAGCATCGCAGTTACCCAGAACTCATTCAGAGATACTGTGGAGCACTGTACCGAGGGTCTGGTGAATATTGCCGCAGTCATCAATGAGGAGCTGGCGCAGCTGGGGATGGAGGACTTTGGGTATCCCTCCGACGAGAATCTCCAACCCAGCGCCAAGCTCAGCCTGTTCTTCAAGGGCGTGGCGACGGCACTCCAGCGGCTCCGGGAGAGGATCCCAAAGCAGCTGGCCGACGAGTCGCACAGAATCTGCGCCGGAGTTCTCCAGAAGGTGCTGATGAAGGTGGCCTTCCGCAATCCAGGCCTCAGCTTCACCAACGTCCTCAAGTCCTTGCCGCCAGATGCCGATCGGGACGGACTCAAGGCCCTTGTCGCACCCATTGTGGACAAGGTGAGCGAGATCAAGAGGGTTGAGGGCGATCGCGTAGACTAGGCCGCCTATTTCTTCTTTTCCCTTGTCGCTGCTAATCATGTTATGAAAACAGTCTGTTAGAGCTGCGACAAGTTATCTTGTAATATAACTTTATTTCTGTTATCAATTGCTATGTTATTTCCTCTACTGGATTCCTTCCTTTGTATGTTTTTACCCTACGCTTCTAGGGAACTTGTCGGCGCAGGCACCCGAGCCACGAGCGCTGAGTGCGGAACGTCAGCAGCCTGCTGGCGGTGCTGCTTCCGACAAGAAACCTTCTCGTGACTAGATGCAGCACACTTAAGTTGTTGAGCGGACTCGAAACAAAGTAAGGGCGCAACTAGCCACGAGTTGGTTCCTCCGCGCACAGGTTTTCCATACAAAGCTGGGTTGTTCGAGGAAGATAACTCAAAAATTTAAAAACTGACTGCTCAAACTTTGGCAACTTAGCTTTTCTGTCATTTGCTTCCCGGCAAGGCAAAACTTTGCTTGAACGACGCCTGGTCCATACCACAATCTTCTCCTTCCCCCCCGGCAAACTTGTGTGCGAGGGAACCTTCTTTTCCTTTGTTGAAAAGAAGAAAGAAGAGAAAATAATGATATGGAGCCCTTCGGCTCGTTATTGCTTACCGGATGTAGGTGCTGCACAAAGTGTTAGATAATGCATGCAAGAAAGAAACTAATGCATGAAATGGACAAGTTGTGCGGAGCACATGGGGTTTTACTTATGCACAGGATCTGCGCCCGGCTTTGTACAAAGGATTACATGCAACAGCGGCAAGACTTGTACAAAAGGTGGTTGCCGGAACGGGGTTCCGGCAACCGCGCCCTACGGGAAAAACTTACGAAGATGTTCTATGTTCCAGGAGTTGGTCACCGGAATGCCATCTTCGGTCTCAAGGCGGACAGCGCCGGGCCTAGTGACTCGTTTCACCCGATAAGGGCCTTCCCACAATTCTCTTCTGCATCTTATCATGCTCCTGCGCAGATTCATCTCTGTCGGGACCAGAGCTTGTCGGCGAAGCCCCCTGCTTGTCGCTGGATGCATCTGCCGTGGTTGCTGGCTCATCATCTGCCTCCCTCTCCGCCACTAACGCAGCACTAACCACTTGATTGGTTGCCGCTATATACAGCAGCAACTTCTCTTGCGGCTTAGGTGCGACAAGTGTTGGAGTGGAGGACAGGTATCTCTTCAAGTCCTGCAGCGCAGCCTCCGCCTCCGGAGTCCATTTTATTGGACCTGCCTTTTTCAAAATTTTGAAAAATGGCAGGGCGCGCTCAGCAGATCTAGAGATAAACCTGCTCAGAGCAGCCACGCAATCGGCAAGCCTTCATACATCCTTGACGCGCTTTGGTGCTTCGATCTGCTCAATGGCCTTGATCTTGTCGGGATTGGCTTCAATTCCCGCTGAGACACGAAGAACCCGAGAAGCTTGCCGGAAGGGACTCCAAACACGCACTTCTCGGGGTTAAGCTTGAGATTGATCTTGCGCAGATTTGCAAATGTCTCGTCTAAATCTTGAATCAGGGTCGCCCTGTTCTTGCTCTTGACCACTATGTCATCCATGTAGGCTTCCACATTTCTGTGCATCTGCGGCTCAAAAGCGTGGTGGACTACCCTTGCGAATGTTGAACCGGCATTCTTCAAACCGAAAGGCATCCGTACGAACCAGTACGTGCCACACGGGGTGATAAATGCGGTTTTCTCTTCATCCTCTTCTACCATGAAGATCTGATGGTATCCTGAGTATGCATCAAGAAATGAAAGCAAATCACATCCAGCTGTGGAGTCAACAATCTGGTCAATGCGCGGCAAGGGAAATGGGTCTTTGGGACAAGCTTTATTAACATCAGTGAAGTCAATACAAAGCCTCCATTTCCCGTTAGCCTTGCGCACGACAACAGGATTGGCCAACCACGTGGGATGGAGCACTCCTCTGACAAGGCCTGCTGCTTCCAACTTCTTGATTTCTTCTGCGATGAATTCTTGGCGCTCCACTGCCTGCTTCCTGACTTTCTGCTTGACGGGCCGCGCATGAGGATAGACGGCAAGGTGGTGCTCAATTACTTTCCTGGGAACACCGGGGATGTCAGACGGTTGCCATGCAAACACGTCGACGTTCGCCCGCAGGAAAGCAACGAGCGCGCTTTCCTATTTGGGGTTGAGAGTGGCACTAATGATGAAGGTACCACCAGCGCCGTCCTCCTTTGCAGACACCTTCTTGGTCTCAGGTGGAGCTGCCATTGCCTTCTTGCACTTGCTGGTGGAGCTCGATGGTGCGTCCTCGACGGTAGCGCAGCACTCCGGAGAGGTGCGCTTGCCAGAGTGGGCATCAGAGCTCTTGCCGGACTTGGTCTTCTTCTTCCCCCCGGGAGCTTCAGCGGCAAGTGTCTTGCATTCTGCTGCGGCTGCTGCTTCCCGCTAGATCTTGTCGGCACAGGTAAGAGCATCCTTCTTGTCGCCAGGGACAAAGATGACACTTATCGGGCCTGGCATTTTCAGTACGTTGTACGCATAGTGAGAGGCTGCCATGAACTTGGCGAGTGCCGGACGGCCAAGGATTCCATTGTAAGGTAATGGAAAGTCGGCAACATCGAACGTGACCCTCTCAGTCCTGAAGTTCAGCTCGCTGCCAAATGTTACCGGCAACGTGATCTTTCCCTTCGGCTTGCTCCTTCCTGGGTTGATTCTTTGAAATGTACCGGTCTCTTCGAGCTCGCTGTCAGGGATCTGGAGTTTCTGGAGCACCGCAGAGGAGATCAGGTTCAAGCCGGCCCCGCCGTCAACTAGCATCTTAGTGACCTTGAGTATGCGGATTGTTGGTGAAACCAACATCGGCAAGCACCCGACCGCAGTTATGCGATCAGGGTGGTCCTCAATATCAAAGACGATAGGCGTGCTGGACCATTTCAGAGGCTTGCGTGACTCGACGGGTGGTTCTGCTGCGTAAACTTCCTGCACCTACCGCTTGAGTTGGCGGTGTGAAGTATGCAGAGAAGCACCGCCGTCAACGAACAGGACCTCTGTGGCTTTCTGGAACTCCTGCTCATCAGTCTCTTCATCATCCATGTCTTCATCGTCGTCGTCATCTTCATCCTTGTCGCGGCCGCGAGGAGGTCTGTCTCCTTGCCGCTGCTTGGCCTTGCCGCGGCGTCCTCCTCGGCCGGGACGTTTCTTGCCGGATCCCCCAGCACCTTCCTGGGCCTTCTCCTTGTCGCGCCGCTCGTATTCAGCTTTCTGTTGCTCAACAAGCTGCTCGACTTTCTTGCAGCTCTGGAGATCATGGCCCTTGGTGTGGTGGATCTTGCAGTACTGCTTGTTGGTGCCGTCTTGCTTGTCGGCGACCGCCACCTCTGCGGCAACCTCCTTGTCGGAGCTGCCAGCTTTGGGCGCCTTGCCGGACTGCTCAACGACCAGCACCTCTTTGCCTTTCTTCTTGTTGTTCCGCCGCCGGTTTTTCCTTGCCGGGGCAGCATCTTCACTGTCAGATCCTCCCGCTCCTACATTCTCTCCGGGGAGTCTCCTCCGTTCCTCAGCACGTGCACACTTGTCGGCCAGTGCATATAACTCACTGACGTCCCTGATCTTGCACATCGCCATTTCCTCCCGCATCCTGCGGTTTCGCACATTCTGATGGAACGCACTGATCACCGCGGCAGGGTGGACGTCTGGGATGTTGTGCTGCACACTGCTGAATCTCTGAATGTACTTGCGCAGGGGTTCTCCTTCCTTCTGGGTGAGCAGATGAAGGTCACTTTCTTGGCCATGAGGCTTGTGGCCGCCTGTGAAGGCGCCGACAAACTGAGGGCACGGATCAGCCCAAGAGGATATGGAGTTGTCCGGCAAGTGCATGAGCTAGGATCTGACGTTGGGCTTGAGCACCAGCGGGAAGTAGTTGGCAAGGATCTTGTCGTCTCGTCCCCCGGCAGCCTGCACCGCAATGGTGTAGATGCTGAGGAACTCCGATGGATGCGTGTTGCCGTCATACTTCTCCGGTATGTCTGGTTTGAAGTTCTTCGTGCTGGGCCACTGGACTTGCCGCAGCTCACGAGTGAACGCAGGGCAACCTACCGCATACGTCAGATCGCCTGGTTCCCTTGGCGCATGCATGTCAACAGAGGGTCCAGCATGCTTGTCGGATTGACGTCGCGCTTCTCTTCGGCGCTCGATGCGAGTTCGAGCGTCTTCTTGTTGTCGATCATGAAGAACTTGGCGCTGATCGCGACGAGCTCGTGGATCCGACGATGCGGTGGAGTCACTGTCGAGGTGGATCCGGCGAGTCGGCGATCTTGGCCTTCGGGGTGGTGATTGCATGGTAGTTGCACCTCCACTCGTTTCGTCGCCACCGGCTGCACCCGGCAACCTTGCCGCGGCGGCGACGCGCTCGGCCGCCGTGGAGTGTCGCCGTTGGCGTAGCCGATGAGACTCTGAATGGTGGCCCTCCATTCGTCGATCTTGTCTGACGTTGGAGGGTAATCTAGGAGCAGTTGAGCTCGCGCCAAAGTTTTTGCTGGATTGCTGGGTGGCAGTGGCGGACGGCGCGAGGAGCGGGACGTGCTCGGACTTCTACCTATGTTAGAAGGAGCAGTATCCCGTCCAGGCGACCGTGCCTCGCTCGCGCCAGCACGCTGGCGTGCATGCTGGTCTTTAGCGCCCCAAGATCTACCAGCTTGGTTTTGGCCTATCTTGCGTATGGAACTGCGAGTGCCATGACGCTGTTGGTCTTGCGCCTCCTGAGAGTGGCGCGGAACATGTACAGTCGCCGAGGTTTGTGCAGCCTTGTCCTTGGACCTGGCAGCATCATAAGCTTCCTCGTCGACGTCCATTCTTCCGCCGGCGTCCATTCCACCACCCGTTTGCTCCAACGGTGGCGGAAGTGACGTGGACGGAGCGGCTGCCGCCGAAGTCTTCTTCTTCGGTGACATGTTGATGAAGGGAATGAAGATCTAGCTCGTGTGAACGCCGGATCAGGTTCACACAATCTCTACGCCCCCTACCTGGCGCGCCAAAGATGTCGGGGAAACTGATCCATGAACACCTATGGGGCCGGCGGACCGAGCCCCTTTGGGTTCGGCGGGGGGCGGAGGTCACACGAAGAGCAGATCGAGGCGAAGCACACGAGCAGTTTACCCAGCTTCGGAGCTCTCCGGAGAGATAACACTCCTACTGCTGCTTGTCTGGTTATATTATGTTCTTGCTCGCGAGAGCTAAGTGTTTTTTTGGCTTGCGAATGAGTCGAACCATTCGAACCTCCCCCTCCCTCTACGTTGCGCATGGGCCTCCTTTTATACGCTAAAGGGGTCACCGATAGGTGGCAACGCGGAGAAGGGTAAAAATGTAAAAGGTGAGGTGGTTAGTATAGTAACTTGTACAGTGCACCCTACCTAACCCTGACGGCAGGGGACAAGGGCATTAAATGCCCGTCTGAGTCGCCCAAACAGTGCAGAAAAGGACCGTTAGGGGCGCCACCGTTCACCATGATGGCGATCTTGTCAGCTTCGCATGCCACTGCGCACCGCTGGCTGCACAGCCTCCCGCCACGCGCGCCTGGAGAGGCCCCCAGAGCGACACGTTGGTGGATGCGCTGGAGCGTGGTCACAGAGTGGCCGCCTGCCGCGGCAAGCGCCTTGCTGCTCCTGTTATCTTGTCGGGTCCGGAAGCTTGTCGCTCACCGGGCCTCGAGGTACGTTGGTTGGTCTTCCCGGCAAGCTCCTCTTGCCGGGGCCTTGTTACCTTGCCGGGGCGCGTGGCGCGTCGCGGCAAGTTCCTTGGGATGCCTTGGCTGGCCTTCCCGGCAAGCTCCTCTTGCCGGGGCCTTGTCTCCTAAGCTTAAATACTTTGTTCTTGAATGGCTCCAAGGGAACCACGGAGGATCTTGGCGTTTGCCCGGCAAGCCTTACCGCGGGGTGCTGCAACTGCCCGTGCACAAGTTCGGGGTACTAGGGTATCCGTTGCGAAAGAAAACAAAAGACCACTTCAAGGTACTGTAATGAACTCATTATTTATTTATATTGGTGTTAAACCTACTGTATTCCAACTTATCTATGGATTATAAACTATTTTACTAGCCATAGATTCATCAAAATAAGCAAACAACACACGAAAAACAGAATCTGTCAAACACAGAACAGTCCGTAGTAATCTGTAACTAACGCAAACTTCTGGAACTCCAAAAAATCAGCCAACATAGGAAGACCTAGGAAATTTGTTTATTGATCAGCAGAAATTGGATTAACTATTTTATCACATTATGGAGATTTTAAACAATTGCTTTCGTGAACAGAAAGTTTCTGGAAATTACAGCAAGATCAAATAACTATCATCCAAGAAGATCATATAGGTTTAACTTGGCACAAACACTAATTAAAATATAAAACCACATCTAAACAGAAGGTAGATGTATTATTTATTCCTAAACAGAAGTAAAAACAAAAAAATAAAATAAAATTGGGTTGCCTCCCAACAAGCGCTATCGTTTAACGCCCCTAGCTAGGCATAAAAGCAAGGATAGATCTAGGTTGTGCCATAGTAATAAGATAGATCGGTGAAACTCATTTCATATTCTCTACGTTCGGCAGAAAGTTTTCTTTGAGGCAAGCAAAAATAATCAAAAGGGCTAAATTTAATAGGACAAAAGTCCCCAAGATCAATTTTAGGAGGTATAGGTTCCTCTTTCGGCCCTTCATAATGCACAACCAATTCATCATTATAAACGTTCTTTTGACAGAACCTTGTGAGGCTACACTCAAGAGAGTATCCTAGCTCATTATTTTGAATAGCCAAATCATCATTAAGTTTAGAGATTCTATCAATTAAAATGTTGGTTGGCACCTTTTTTCTAAGGTTTTCATTGAAAGCAACATGGTCAAGAGATTGAAAATGCATAATTTCTTCTTGATCAAAGAGGATAGATTCTATGGGAGGACGGCGAGCGTCCACCCTATAATGCGCAAAGATTTCTTTGGCTTCTTTTATTATATATCTGAATTCATGAGCCAAAAATATAGTAGCGGCACGCTTAACAGAGGAGTGTTCGATATTAGAAAATTCTAGGAAAATTCTTTGTATAGAAGGATGCATATGCATAAATTGCCTTTCGAGTTCAACAATAAGCATGGCAATAGAGTCCGCAAGACTAGTGGTTCTATGAAGAATAGAACCGCCCATAAAGGGCAAGGCACCGACACAAGTAAAGAAATCTTGAATAACTCCTTTTCCAATAATATTACCACTACCGATTCGAAAACTTTTTGTATGATAGGTAGGGGATTCTTCAGCAGGAGCTTCGAATTTTTCTATGATATTATTATCGCCCATATCGCTGATAATTTCCCCAATTTCAGACATAGCGACAGAGAGGGCGAAGAGCAAAAAGAAGGCAAACAAAAATAAGAGGGCGAATAAAACGGCAAGGGTGAAGTGGGGGAGAGGAAAACGACTGGCAAATGACAAATAATGTAGTGCGAGAGATAGGGATTGTAATGGGTACTTGGTATGTTGACTTTTGCGTAGACTCGCCGGCAACGGTGCCGGAAATTCTTCTTGCTACCTCTTGAGCTTGCATTGGATTTCCGTGAAGAGGAGAGGATGATGCAGCAAAGTAGCGTAATTATTTCCCTCAGTTTTTGAGAACCAAGGTAGCAATCTAGTAGGAGGCTACGCACGAGTCCCTTGTACCTACACAAAACAATATCTCAACGCAACCAACGCGATTAGGGGTTGTCAATATAAAAGGCAAAAGGTAAAAATCAAAGCAAATATAAAGTGATTGGAGATTGATATGATGAGAATAGACCCGGGGGCCATAGGTTTCACTAGTGGCTTCTCTCAAGAGCATAAGTATTTCTACGGTGGGTGAACAAATTATTGTTGAGCAATTGACAGAATTGAGCATAGTTATGAAAATGTCTAGGTATGATCATGTATATAGGCATCACGTCCGAGACAAGTAGACCGACTGCTGCCTCCATCTACTACTATTACTCCACTCATCGACCGCTATCCAGCATGCATCTAGAGTATTAAGTTAATGAAAACAGAGTAACGCCTTAAGCAAGATGACATGACATAGAGAAATAAATTCATGCAATATGATAAATACCCCATCTTGTTATCCTCGATGGCAACAATACAATACGTGCCTTGCTGCCCTTTCTGTCACTGGGTAAGAACACCGCAAGATTGAACCCAAAGCTAAGCACTTCTCCCATTGCAAGAAAAACCAATCTAGTAGGCCAAATCAAACTGATAATTCGAAGAGACTTGCAAAGATAACCAATCATACATAAAAGAATTCAGAGAGGATTCAAATATTGTTCATAGATAATCTTGATCATAAACCCACAATTCATCGGTCTCAACAAACACACCGCAAAAAGAAGAATAAATTGAATAGATCTCCATGAGAGAGGGGGAGAACATTGTATTGAGATCCAAAAATAGAGAAGAAGCCATCTAGCTACTAACTATGGACCCGAAGGTCTGAGGTAAACTACCCACACTTCATCAGAGAGGCTATGATGATGATGTAGAAGCCCTCCATGGTGGATGCCCCCTCCGGCGGAGCTCCGGAACAAGCCCCAAGATGGGATCTCGTGGGCACAAAATGTTGCGGCGGTGGAATTAGGTCTTTGTCTCTGTATCTGATCGTTTGGGGGTACGTAGGTATATATAGGAGGAAGGAGTACATCGGTGGAGCTTCGTGGGGACCACGAGGCAGGGGGGCGCACCATCCACCCTCATGACTGCCTCGTGGCTTTCTTGACGGAGCGTCCAAGTCTCCTGGATCTTATCTGATGAGAAAATCACGTTCCCGAAGGTTTCATTCCATTTGGACTCCGTTTGATATTCTGTTTCTTTGAAACACTGAAATAGGCAAAAAACAGCAATTCTGGGCTGGGCCTCCGGTTAATAGGTTAGTCCCAAAAGTAATATAAAAGTGGAAAATAAAGCCCAATATAGTCCAAAACAGTAGATAATATATCATGGAGCGATCCAAAATTATAGATACGTTGGAGACGTATCAGTGTCCAGTCTTCCCGCACTTGAAACAATTAATGTGACTTTGGTCCTTCTTGGCAGATGTGGCTGGGTTAGAGCGGTTCTGATTACTGCCTGCTTCATTACCATTTCTATTCTTGGGGCCACTTTGGTTATGCGAACTTCCTCCATTTTGGGTATGGCCTCCATGATTATGGGTATATCCTCCCGAGTTCGGGGTAAAACAAGGCTTTTGCTGAGCTGCTGAATTGTACTTCCCTTGTCCATACTTCCTTTTGCGGCTCTCGATCTGTTGCTGCTTCCCTTCAATCATAAGAGCCTTGTCTACCAACTCCTGGTAGTTGTTAAATGTTGCCACCATTAACTGCATACTTATCTCATCATTTAGCCCTTTCATAAACTTCTCCTGCTTAGCGGCATCTATAGCCACATCATCTAGGGCATAGCGGGCTAACTTACTGAACTCATCCACATACTGCCCCACAGTACGATTTCCTTGGCGGAAGTTATGGAACTCACTCTTCTTCTTGCTCATAGCTCCCATTGAGACATGAGCAGTGCGGAATGCTTGCTGAAACTGCTCCCAAGTGATATTGGCTATTGGAAAGTGGCTGTGTAATTCTCCCACCATGAGGCCGCGGGTCCATCCAATTGATGTGCGGCGAAATGCACCTTCTCAACATCTGTGCAACCTGCGGTGGTCAACTCCCTTCCAATCCTTTGTAGCCAGTCATCAGCAACTATTGGCTCGGTGCTACTAGAAAACACCGGCGGCTGCAACTTCAGAAAACGGGCTAAGTTGTCAACTGGAGGTGGTGGCGGTGGGTTGTTGTTGTTATTGTTGTTCTTGTTGTAGTTATTGTTGTTCTTGTTGTTGTTGTTGTTGTTGTTGTTGTTGTTATTGTTGTTGCTGCCTTGGTTCTGGACTAGTAGCTGCATCAAGGCATTCTGCTGTTGGATCAACTGAGTGAGCTCCGGTGGGAAGGCAAATCCGAGGTCACGTCTCGGAGGCATCTAATGGGTTTAGAGGGGAGAGATTAGAATAGAATGAGGTCTAGTGAGAAAACAGTACCCATATGAACATGAGACAAACACATTAATGTCACACCAAAATCAATTCAAACAAGGGCATACAATCGATGTAACTATCGTTACAGTGCTTGGACTACTAATATATACATGAGGGAAAATACTACTAATAATATGGTGGTCTACTAGAAATTTTGATCGGTGGAAGACTCCATGATATCAGCTCCAGCTTCATCTTCATAGTCATCATCATTACTGTCGAGGTCGAAGTCGGTGTCGTCGATGATGATTTAGTACTCAGAACGAATGTCATAGGGATGGTCGTCATCTCCTCATGGCGTGGGGTCTCCCATGAACACTCCTAGCTTCCTTGTCAGGTCGTCATTCTTCTCCACTAGTATTGTGATTTCCTCTTTGTATCTGTCGCGTGTAGACTTGATTTCCTCTTCTAGCTCCATGTTTCGGGTCATCACTTTCTTCAGGTCTATCATGCTTGCACACATCTGGTTCTTTTGTCGATGAATGTGCTGGTTTAACTCCTGGATGAAAGCTACAATGGACCTGTCCCTCCTGGTGCTGATAATCTCCCATTGCTCATCTCGGTGCCCACATATCTAGTAGATGGTGTCCTTAAGATCCTTGTGATAAACTTCGCCGATGCATCCCATGGCTATGTGGGCTGCCATACTCTTACCTAGACTCCAGGTTGGTGCATCAAAGGAAAACTCTATGGGCTCAGTGACTGGCGTGAATGTCCTTCCTGGAACTTGAACTCGAGTCATCCATCGCTGCTCTTCTGGTAAAGTGGCAGTGTAGGTCCCGGTGAAGCTTGGTATTCGAATGTTCAGGTACCTAGTGACTTCCTTCACGTGTCGTCCAAGAGGTGTGTCTTCATCCAGTTGTGCAAACTTGTTCATTGAGTCAGCCATCCTATAGAGTGGAAAATGGAGAGGAGTCAGAAATGAGTAGGGAAGAGTGACCTATGGCTCATCTTAGTGGTCGTGTCCTACAATCAGTGTGTGCTCTGATACCATCTTGTAGAGATCCGACCTCAGGTGGTCAAATCTCTGTGTATAAGTTTCATCCCTCGATCGGCAATGCTGACACACACAGTACTTGAAGGATTTATAACAGAGTTCAATCACACACTTATTACATCGAATGTCTCAAAAGAGAACTTATTACAACAAATATGGCTTAAGGCCATCTAAATATGATAACAACTGAGGGCTTGGAAGATAAAGTGAGTCCATCAACTCCAACGGCATAGCTGAGTGCACGACAACGACCTAGCGCTCCTTACTCTTCATATGAAAAGTCTGCAACATGATATGTTGCAGCCCGAAACGGGTCAGCACATGAAATATGCTGGTAATATAACATAGTAGAGCAATAAACAAAGTAAATGCTATCACTACATGCATATATGGCTGGTGGAGGCTCTATGGTTATAATGTTTTGCAAAAAGCCAATTTTTTCCTACAACAAAGGAATATATTTTGTTTAACTATCATGGTAGTTGATAAATATGAGAATGCTAATTCCCCATCTCAATCCCAATTAAACAAGTAATTAACAACCCAACAAATTAATTTAGAGTGATGAGATCAACTTGATAATCCAAGAACTAGATACTCAAGATTGTCCATAACCAGGGACACGGCTAACCATGATTAGTTTGTAAACTCTGCAGAGGTTTGCGCACTTTCCCCACAAGACTCGATCTCCTCCGTTGTATTTCTCACACTGCATGGTGTTTGAGAAACGGATGACCGAGACACAGTCTTTCAGAAGAATTAACTCTTTACTCTAGGTGGACAGTTACAGCTACTTTCCCCTACATCTGCTAGCCCACCACTGAAAGAGGTCATGCAACATACTCAACTATGCTAGAGTCCATAATAGCTTGTGGCTGCACACAGAAGTTTCTAGCATAAATAATCTTATGATCCCTTTGAGCCTGGGTGGCGAACCAAAAGGACAGCACTGGTATATCCCCACGTGCCCGCAACCAATCCACCCAGATGTGTGTTGAAGTACCAACCTTAAGTTAACCATTAAATTAACAATCTCACATTTGTCATGGATACACTCAAACCCAATCCACGTCTACGAGCATAGCATGGCAATATAAGAATAACGTAGAAGTAATTCCCAAGGGTTTGATAATAAAAGGGAAATAGGGTCTACCTCATAAACTACTTCCCAATACCCACATGTTAATAGATCCTACTCATGCAATGTTTGAGGGTTGTAACTAATGCATAAAATTTGGGTATGAAAATAGAATGATCAATGTGTTACTTGCCTTGCTGACGATCTGCAAACACTAGAGACTCGTAGTAGCACGCTTCGCACTCCAGGAATTCTATCGCAAACAAACAATAGCATACATAAGCACTCAAGCATAGATGCATAGGTAAAATTTCATATAAGAAGATCATGTCTGAAAGTTCAACTAAAAAGCTTCGATTTTCAAAAAGAATCAATCGAATCGGAGTTACGGAACTGAAACTACGGTCGAAAGAACCTCGAATATAAATCTTCTTGAAACCAAATTTTAAATTGACAAAACCTTGCTCAAGTTCATTAAACAGGAAGAGGGGCTCGAGACGAAGATTTTGGCGTTGGTTTCACTGGATTTGGACAAACGGTTAAGAAACGACGAGGGTTTGAAGATCAGGGGCTAATGCGATAAAAATAATCACGGATAGGTCGCTGGCCGAAAAAGAAAATAAAAAGAAAAATCTATCGGACGAACGTCCGCTAACATAGATGATCGGGCGAATTTGTTAGTTAAAATGAACAAACGTTCACAAAAGAACTAAACCGAGAAAAAACCGAACCGGTCTAAATAAAAAATGATCTAGGGTTTTGAAGAAAACCGGGCGGTTTTTACCTAAACCAAAAAACCGGCGGCGAGATCCGCAAAGTCCGGCACGGCTACGGCAGCTTCCGGCGGGCGGGGCGATGGCGGGGTGGCGTGGGAGGTGCTGCGCGGCGGGGTAAGCGACGCGCGGCGCGAGGGGCGAGGCAGCTCGACGGCGGCGGCTGCGGCTGCGGCGGCTCGGGTGGCGATGTGGGGGCGAGGGTGGCGGCTTATAAGGAGGGGAGTGGGTGGGGCGGCTTGGAGAAGGGGCAAGGGCGGCGGCGGTCTCCAGGTCGGTGACGGCGGCGTGCGGCAGGCAGAGACCGGCTCGGGGTCGGTGGCGACGGGCTCTGTATCGGCTGGGCTTTGGCCTCGGTCCGAAACTTTATTTTTTAAAGAAAATTCCACCAAGAAAAATCCTAATAAAAATATAAAAAACTAAAAAGCCAAAAAAAATTCACCATCTAAATAGAATATTTAGAACATGGTGAACATTTTCTTAGCCTAAAATGGAATTTTGAAAAATGCATATTTTTCTAATTCAAATAAAACAGCAATAAAAATCCAAATAAAATTATTTATTTGATTTTAACTTTCCCTCCAATATTTATTTTATTTCGGAGAAGTAATATTATCTCCTATCATTTATTTTTATATTGAAATATTTCGGAGAGAAAAACAATTAAAACCAAAATGATCCTCTTTTCAATATTTGAGAAAATTCAAATATGAAAATAATAAAATCCCCAACTCTATTCGTGGGTCCTTGTGTTGCTTAGGATTTTTAGGATCCAAAACCAGAATGCAAATAAAATATGATATGCATATGATGACCAATTTGAAAATTTGGGATGTTATAACTGTCGGTGTCAAAACCGGCGGATCTCGGGTAGGGGGTCCTGAACTGTGCATCTAGGATCGATGGTAACAGAAGGCAGGGGACACGATGTTTACCAAGGTTCGGGCCCTCTTGATGGAGGTAATACCATACGTCCTGCTTGTGATGATATGAGTGTTACAAGAGTTGATCTACCACAAGATCGTAGAGGCTAAAACCCTAGAAGCTAGCCTATGGTATGATTGTTGTCTATTTCTATCGGTTAGCCTGGCCTTGGTTTATATAATGAACCAGAGGCCTAGGATAACAAGAGTCCTAGCCGAATACGTCGGTGGGGTGGAGTCCTTGTCTTGATCGCCAAGTCTTGTGGAATCTTCCTTGTATGCGGCAGCTGTCCGAACTAGCCCATGAGTATGCGGCGATGGGGGTCCTCAGCCCAATCCAACTGATCGGGAGACGATGTGATGAGTACCCCCTAGTCCAGGATACCGTCAGTAGCCCCCTGAACCGGTCTTCAAGTTAGGGACGCTCCTCGATTATTCTGAACTGTTCTTCATCTTCGGTTGGCGGTCTTGAAAACTGGTTCAACAAATCTTCTCATCTTCGATCTTGAGGATCGCCGAAATGCATTCGGCGAGTTTAGAAGTCGGGTATCCAAGGAGCCCCTTTAAGTTTTCGGCCTTTATCAATGCCTTGTTATTTTTATGCCACACCTCGGGTTTGAAGTTGTTCCCGGGAGGCAGTGTCCTCTTGCATCCGAGCTCTAACGCCGGACTGCATTCGAGGTATCTTTTGCGGCCGAGCACCAATGCCGGACCGCTTCCGAGCTCCAACGCCGGAATGTATCCGAGCTCCAACGCCGGACTATGTCCAAGCTCCAACGCCGGACTATATCCGAGCTCCAACGCCGGACAGTGTCCCAGCTCCAACGCCGGACTATATCCGAGGTGTCATATCACCTTGGTTCAAAAAAGTTGAAGGAGTTTACATGAGCTTAATGCCGGAAATGCCCTCTATGGAGCCAGCCACTAGCGCCCGAGCTTTATGTCCGACTGCTTCCGAGGTGGTGCACCACCCCGACTGTGGGCCGATTTTTTGTCAATATTTTTTATTATTGCAATTTATTCTGTGCCGAGATATATGGCCAGGTGTGTATTGGTTTAAAACCCAAGATGCACCTGAAGGATGACGTAAGACCGCTGATCCCAGTAGCCGCTGAGACTCAGGTTGATTTGTAAAATCGTCCTGAGGATCAAGTCCTAGCTCGGCAGGATACTTCGGGACACAAAAAGCGGCGTGCTCAGTCCTCGAGACTCATGTTGGGTGCGGTCGACCAACCTGAGGATCAAAATCTTCTCGGAAACTGTATTGCACTTAAAATTTACTGCATTGGATAGGCAATGCAGTAGCCCCCGAGACACTGGTCGGGTGGCAACACCAGATCAGGGGATCGATGTGCCCCTTTAATATTTGTAAATAATAAGCCCGAAGTCCAGTAGCCCTCGAGCCTTAATGCGGGCACGGGTGGCCGAACTAAGGATCGATATCCATAGTAAAATTACAAATTATGTGTAATGACTCTATGTATCCAAGTACTTTACGTCATTAATGCTCGGATCCGCATTGTACAAAACTTTGTTGACCGACCATCGGCTTCCACCTCCTCGGCCAGTAGCCGAGGAGTGTTAGTCCTACTTTATAAAGCCTTTATGAGGGCAAAGATTTACGACAAACAAGGCAATCTGGCCATATGGTTTTATAAACAAAGGTATGCAGAGAGATATGTTATATTACTGTTTAACAGAAGAAATGTCTTCAAAGAAAATAGTCCCGCTATTGGTTCCTTTCTTTGGGTTGTCATGCTAAGCATGATCATGAAACCTCAGCTCTAATGTAAGAGCAAAATATTGATGATTTAGTTTGGGAGGCTAGTTAATAGCCCCCGGTAGTGTTCGGCGACAGTCGAGGTCAAGTCGTAAACACTTCGGCCATTGTTATGAGTGGCCCGTCATTTAACACAGTCATCGGATCGCTGACCAGTTTACTCTTATTGTGACAGTCAGTTTTCGGCTTTCTCCACTGAGGTGCTTAACCGTGTGAGCTGGAAGCACAATCACAGTGGTTCTCCCTTTGCACGCCTAGCCGAACAAAGCGGAACGTAGGAAGCAAGTGCAGGAGCCGGGCAACCCAACTATTGACCGAAGACACAATTCGAAATCGATGCATATATAGCAATATCCGAGAATATTTTTGCTGAATCTATAAAGGTGTCCGGCATTGCACTGCGAGACTTGTGCTGAAAACACACAAATAGTTTAAAAGTGCCATACGTTTGGAAAACCAAAAAAATGTCAGTAAAAACTTGACGTCCGAACAAGATCAAGTGTTCGGTGCCAGTTCGAAAATTGGTCTTAGAAAAAAAAGAGTGCTTCTGTCATGCTTTAACATTACACATCCGATCTCAAGACTTCAAGAGGGTCAGCCTACGACAGCAGCCTCCTATCCCGAAGGCGGAGTGCTTCTCGTTAGACCAGTTTAGCGAACTAAACTCGAGCGGTCACTAGAGAGAAAATGGGTTATCTGGCTATTGACCACACACTCACATCAAAAAAAGAGCAATAGAAAAAGACTTTGCAACGACCAAGAAGAAAACAGATTTACTATAAAATAACTCATATAAATTTTGAGAGCCCCCAAGTGACTTGGGTAAAAGATTTTATGTATAATGATTGTATGTACCGAAGTACTTATATCATATCTTTGTTCAACCGAACTTTAAACGCATCTTAACCGACCGTCGGCTTCTCCCTCTTCGGTCAAGGACCGAAAAGTGTTATGTACTCCACCTGTCGAGAATATCGACAGTGTTTTCGATAACCAGGCAACCGGGCCATTAGGCTGTAACAGACAAAGCGCGCTCAGGGAACTTATGCTATATTACAGACAAAGTGTAAGAAGCATCTTCGAAGAAAATAGTACCCCCACCGATACCTTTCTTGGGTGCTCATTATTACTATGAGACTTGTGCAATAGATTTTTTGTACTCATGAGTTCCGTTGTGTGCCGACCATGATTGAAAACAATAAGAGCGCTAGCTTTCGGCTTCACCCAGTCTGAGGTCAGAGCTCGGAGGACCCGGTCGTGACAATCGCAGAGGTGCTCCCTTTACTCCCTAGCCGAACAATCGGGAACATAGGGGTAAGCGCAGGAGCCAGGCAACCCAGCTTGCAAATCGCTTAACTCAATATGCCGCATATTGTGGCGTAATACACAAACAAGGAACAAAGCCGTACAAGTATAATCATATGCAAGAGGAAAAGCTTCATAAAGGAAGCCCCCAAATAAACGGGGTATTTGAATATGTGTCTCACATACAAAGTTTGGACAAGGAATTTTTTTACAAGCAACTTTCTCCCAAAAAAGTATAATGCTTGGTCGAACCGAACACAAGTTAAAAATTAAAACTTGAGCATAAAAGCGACTTAGCTGGTTAATGTGTTCGGCATTGATGACGCGGTCCGAGCTTGATGCAGGACAAGGTTCCATCCCCCAAGACGGTCCCGAGGTGGCGTAGCGGAGAGCTTGACACGCCGAAGTGGTGACATAGCACGGTCAATGCAGACCGGCAGAGTGATGCTGAAGTCCCCGGATCATTTTCCTGTGCATAAAAAGTAGTGCAAACCGGAGATAATAGTAATAATAATAATTAAAAAAATCGTTACATAATAAATAATTTATGCAAAGTGAGTAATAAAAGAAATATGGCCTGGTGCCGAAGTCAATGTCGATGCAGGGCGTCAGCATGATGCGGTAAAGGCGTGGCAAAGACTGAATTCAAAGGTCGGTCCGGGCTCCGGATACGGCGTTCGCCGGACTATGTACGGAAACTGACCGAACCACCACGCGACCGTCGTTAATGCGGCCATCATTTGATAGACCTGTGTACAGATGATGGACAAACCAGAGTAATAATTCCTTGGGAAAAATAAACCTAAACAAGCAAAAAATACTAGGATTAATAGCACCTGGTTTATTTGTTGTAGCAATCCGAAGAAAGATGATTTCCAAAATTGGGACTCGATCCGCACACCCATTGCCTGAATGGTGATAAAGCGACGATATGGCGATGCTGGCAAAGGTTGGCTCGCCGAGGCAAAGTCCTCGGTCCAGCTAACATGACGGAGCTGGTCGGCTAGTGACGCCGAAGTCTCCGGAGTAGGTTGATGAGGAGATGGCGAAGCCCCCGGTCCAGCCGAGATGTCGAAGCCTCGATGTCAGCCGATGAGTCGAAGTACGTCGGCGTGATGGACACCAGCTAGAAGAAGCAATAGTGCGGCCCTGCCGAAGCAGGTCGTGACATGGTCGATGACGGCTTGACGAAGTGACCGTGCGGCGATGCCGGTATGCCCGCTCCGTGTAATCCGTGGGGCGGCGATGTTGGTTATGATTTATCCTTCGTGATGCCGAACTCTTGTTTGGCTTGCCGAGATGATGATTGAAGGAATTGAGCTCGGCTCAATAAGGCGGCGACATGTGTAGCGCAGGTCGGCAGCCGTGGAGCAATACCACCGGACTGGTTTGACACCAGCGTGATGGTGAAGATTACCTCGAAGGAGGCTTAAAATTTTATGGGTACGTGTTTAAAAACAAAGCACAATACCAAAGAATAAAATTCCTTAAAAAAGGTTGTCCAATATCACGTTCATAAAGAGACATGAACTCAGGTCGAATCCGTATTCGCGCAGAAAACAGATCCGAAAATTGGTCCACTCATCGGAAGTTTCCCGGAGTTTGAACCGTTGGATCGAGCTGAAATTTGGAGGGGTGGTAGATATGGGATTTCCTAAGGAGTTGAATGGTTAGATCTTCCAAAGGACCTCCGAGCTGGGCTCTGGAGACCACGCCCTACACTCGTCCAGATTTCCGTCCAGATTGGACAGGACTCCGGTATATCTTAGATTGTCGGAGATTCCTCCATCGGAACTCGACGAAATTTTCCAGGGTTGTTGTAGACTCAATTCCACACAATTCCACCAAAGGGATCGTCAAAGCGATTCTCTAAGAGGTGGTGGCAGAGGATACAAGTTTGCTGTTTGGAAAAACAGCACGGTCGCCTGAGGGCAATGTTGATGTTGAGCCCCCGAGCTCCATGGATGATTCCTCCATGATCTTGATAGAGATCGGAGTTGATGTTGATGAAGGCCCTCATCCGAACATGACGATCGGAGATGGAGCATGGTCCTCGGTCGAGCCAAGGTGACCAGTCGAGCCGGCATCGCAATTGACCTGCAGACGAGCCATGGATCCTTTTACCGATCACACAACGGAACTCTCAATGAAAGCACCAATGCCGGTGTCAAAACCGGTGGATCTCGGGTAGGGGGTACCGAACTGTGCATCTAGGATCGATGGTAATAGGAGGCAGGGGACACGATGTTTAACCAGGTTCGGGCCCTCTTGATTGAGGTAATACCCTATGTCCTGCTTGATTGATATTGATAATATGAGATCGTAGAGGCTAAAACCCTAGAAGCTAGCCTATGGTATGATTGTTGTCTATTTCTATCGACTAGCCTGGCCTTGGTTTATATAATGCACCAAAGGCCTAGGATAACAAGAATCCTAGCCGAATACGTCGGTGGGCTGGAGTCCTTGTCTTGATCGCCAAGTCTTGTGGAATCTTCCTTGTATGCGGCAGCTGTCCGAACTGGCCCATGAGTATGCGGCCATGGGGGTCCTCAGCCCAATCCACCTGATCGGGAGACGATGTGATGAGTACCCCGTAGTCCAAGACACCGTCAATAACCAGTGCAGATTTTCCACGTGTAAAATTCTCAATGGCCAGAGGAACCACGTGTCGGCTCAGCGTTAGGACAGATGTCATCCACTCATTGGACGGGAGGCACCTATCATACATCGATACGTGGTACGGCTTGTTCGACGTTGTCAAAAGGTAGCGGTCCAGCCCACGGAAAGCCTGTTAACGGCCTGTTCGCATATAGCCCATTTCAGCCCGCCAACTCATGACCCGTTATGGCCTATCCGAATTCGGCCAAATAGCGTCATTTGGGCCATTCAATATAATTCCGGCCCGTTGTATCTTCTGACCCATGACGTCTTTCAGCCCATATGAGGCCTTTTGTAACTCTGGGCCCATTAAAGGCCCGAGGTGAAACTGGGCATAATGAACAATGTTTCGCTTTATACCCATTAACGGCCCATTATTCCGTTGGGCCATTTCCAGCCCGTGTTAAATTTCGTCCTTCTAAGGGCCCATTTATTCTTTGGCTCATTTCCAGCATTCGGTTACTTACAGTCTGTTACTGGCATGTTCCACTTGTGGGCCAAATTCAGCCCATGGTTATAGTCAGCCCATTTGTGGCATGTTAACCCGTTGGGCTGTTTTCATAGCGTCATCAAATACCGCCCATTAACGCCCCATGATGTCTGCCGATGGACCTACGGGTCCGTATGAAGTAGCTAGATGGCTTCCTCTCTCTCTTTTGATTATCAATACAATGATCTCTTGGAGATCTATTTGATGTAACTCTTTTTTGGCTATGTGTTTGTTGGGATCCGATTAACTTTCAGTTTATGATCAGATCTATATCCATGAATATTATTTGAGTCTTCTTTTGATTTCTTATATGCATGATTATTTATTGCCTCATATTTCTTCTTCGAATCTTTGGTTTAGTTAGGCCAACTAGATCATTTTTTCTTGCCATGGGAAGAGTTGCTTTGTGACGGGCTCGATCGTGCAGTCTTCTTTCCTATCGATAGAAGGGGCAACAAGCCATGCATGTATCGTTGCTATTAAGGATAACAAGATGGGGGCTATTCCTACATGAATACATCTCTTCTACATCATGTCATCGTTCTTATTGCATTACTCCGTTTTTCCATGAACTTAATACACTAGATGCATGCTGGATAGCGGTCGATGTGTGGAGTAATTCTAGTAGATGCAGGCAGGAGTCAGTCTACTAATCTTGGACGTGATGCCTATATATTGATCATTGCCTTGGATATCATCATAATTATTCGATCTTCTATCAATTGCCCAACAGTAATTTGTTTACCCGCCGTGTGCTATTTCTTGAGAGAAGCCACTAGTGAAATCTACGGCCCCCGGGTCTATTCTTTACATATTTTCTTTGAGATCTATTTTTATTTTATTTTATTATCAGATCTATTATTCCAAAAACCCAAAAATACCTTGCTGCACTTTTTTATTACTTATTGTGTGTCACGTTTTATCAAGATCTATTTATCCAATCTACCACAATTTTTATCCCGTCAACTTGACAATTACTGGACCCGTTACTCGAAAAGGGATTGACAACCCCTTATACGCGTCGGGTTGCAAGTATTTGTTCTTTGTGTGCATATACCATTTACATAGTGTTGCTTGGTTCTCCTACTGGATTGATACCTTGGTTTCACAACAGAGGGAAATACCTACCGTAATTGTGTTGCATCATCCCTTCCTCTTTGGGGAAATACCAACGTAGCTTCAAGTGACATCAACGCCCATTCACAAGGTTGAACTAGAGTTTCCCGCGGTGGTTCAATGTTCGATTCATGTATCGTGAGCCTTGGGGATATCTTCTTCGAGGAACCACCTTGGAACATCTTCCCAAACATTTTCTTCGTCTGGAAATTTATGATTTTTTTAGTGACTCAAAATAAAAGAGTAGTTTGTTACTATTTTTCCTCAAAAAAAACTCAACAAAATTGATAGCAACTACTCCTACAAGTGTCTAGAGATCATATCAAACATCAAAACTAGTTTCAACCATATATTTGACATGAAAGCTCAAGAACATGGTCACCAACAGTTGCTAAATGTGCAAATAATAAACTACTAGAGCAAAAACTAATTTGACCAACCAAGGACTCACATACCGATGAACAATCCCCCAAAACAGCTTCAGAAATGGAGTTCCGAGCAAAGAGATCGAAAATAGCAGCAAGATGAGCAAGAACACAGGTTTGAGGAATGGTGTGATTTTTTCTAGATGAAGAAGTGCATGGGTGGCTGGAATAAGTGAGGGGGTCTACATGGGCCCCACAAGCTTGCTAGGTGCGCCCAGGGGGGTGGGGGCGCCCTGTGAGATTGTGGCTCATAGGTGCACCACCCTAGGGTGTGTTAAGTTCCAAACAATTTCAAATATTACAAAAAATCATATTAAGTTTTCAGGGCATTTGGAGATATTTATTTTCTGGTCATTTTTTTGCACGGATAATTCAAAAAACAACATAATCAAGATATTTCTACTCTATTAACTCTAAATAATAGAAATCAAATAGTGGGTACAGAAAGTTGTGTTTACTAAATTCATCGACCACATGCCCGTCAAAAGGATATCCATTAATAAGGTTGATCAGGTCTTATTAAAAAACTACTTCCGAATGACATGAAATCGGTCAATCTTCGTATGGCACTAGGTTACCTCAACGGGGATTTGCATGTACCCAACAATACGAATTTCATATTTCTTTTTTACGGTAGGAATAGGTAATTCAAAACCTCCAATAGTAATCGTTGAAATTTTTACAATAGTGTGTTCATTACCAT
This sequence comes from Triticum dicoccoides, assembly GCF_002162155.2. Lineage (NCBI taxonomy): Eukaryota > Viridiplantae > Streptophyta > Magnoliopsida > Poales > Poaceae > Triticum > Triticum dicoccoides. The sequence goes on along the minus strand of NC_041392.1, from coordinate 698,075,770 downwards.
TAACATGAAAAGTGACATTTCCCTTGTTGCAATCAATAACAACACATGTAGTGTTCAAAAATGGTCTACCATGGATGATCAACATACTGTTGTCTTCAGGTATATCAAGAATAACAAAGTCTGTTAAGATAGTAACATTTGCAACAACAACAACGAACACATCCTCACAAATACCGATGGGTATAGAAATCGATTTATCAGCTATTTGCAAAGAAATTTTAATTGGTGTCAACTTATACAAATCAAGTCTTTTCTATAAAGAGAAAGGCATAACACTAACACCGACTACTAGATCACACAAAGCAGTTTTAACGTAGTTTTTTTAGTTGAGCAAGGTATAGTTGGTACTCCTGGGCCTCCTAGTTTCTTTGAGATTCCACCTTTAAATGTATAATTAGCAAGCATGGTGGAAATTTCACCTTCCAGTATCTTTCTTTTATTTGTAACAATATCTTTCATATTCTTAGCATAAGGAGTTTTCAGAATATCAGTCAAACGCAAATGCAAAAAGATAGGTCTAAGCATTTCAACAAAGCATTCAAATTCGTCATCATCTTTTTTCTTTGTAGCGTTAGGGGGGAAATTCATAGGTTTCTAAACCGATGATTCCCTTTATTTACCATGTTTCCTAGCAATGAAGTCTCTTTTATCATATCTTTTATTCTCAGGTTGTGGGTTATCAAGATCAACAGCAGGTTCTATCTCCACATCATTATCATTACTAGGTTGAGCATCTACATGAACATCATCATTATCCTTATTACTAGGTTCATGTTCATCACCATATTGTTTTAGCATCAGAAATAGAAATATCATTTGGATTCTCAGGTGTGTCTATAGTAGGTTCACTAGAAGCATGCAAGGTCCTATCATCATTCTGCCATACCCAAGTACTCAAGTATCTTCTCCGGAGATGATGGTGATGAAGCAGCACGCTTGTCATCTTTGTTCCAAGGCATAGGTTCTCCATTAAGAAGAGTAGAGATGGTCTTCAATCTCCTGAAATCTGCAGCTAAACTCATCTTTTTAAACCTGGTTTCATACTCACAGTTTTGGTTCTATAGGTTATAGACTTGTGATTGTAGATCCCCCATCCTGACGTGGAGATGATCAATGGCCTCCAGGATCTTGTCGCCATCCCACTTCTACTCATGGACAAAATCCCTGATCATGGACTGTTTAGCATCAACTCCACGCTCCACAATCCTCTGGCACTTGAAGAGTTCTTGCTCCACGTCTTTGAGCGTGGACTTCTCGTCTCCCTTCTTCGGCCCTTTGAGATCCTTGGTGTGAAGCACCCTATTCTGGTAATCAACAATCTAACTAACCTGGCACACTAAAACACCCTCCCGCAATTTTCATCTCATGGACGTGCCAGATTCATGCTGGCCAAGCAACATGACCGGATGAGAGGGCGGCGCTGACCGATGCAACCTCTTGTGATCTGCCACATAATGTGGATGCAGCTTCCTGAGAATCCAACTACGGTCGTTGCACCGCATTGAAGCGGCCGACGGGCCCTTCGCATGGCATGGCCGCGGAAATTTCAGCTATGCGTCAGTGATGCACAGCCACACTTCGTCCTCTCCGAGCCCCTCCTCCTCTACAAGCCCCTCCACCTCCAGCGGCGATGCCGAAGTCATGGATCCCGTGCAGGCAGGAGGGGGCGATGGCAGTGGCAGTTCATCATCACGTGAATCTTGGCGTCGCTGCCCTTGCTCTCTGTGCCCCTCGACATCCATGGTGACCGGCTCCTCCAGCAAGGAGGATATTGTCATATCCTCCGAGGATAAGGAGGACCAGATGCCGCAACAGTAGCAACAACCCTAAAAATTGGAAATCATGACGGCCCATTCGCACAGTTAGATAGGCCCTGCACCACCATCGCCGCTGGCACGAATCAAGGAGGAGCTACCATCCCCACCGCATGATATGCACCAAACGTATCTACTTTTCCAAACATGTTTGCTCTTGTTTTGGACTCTAATTTGCATGATTTGAATGGAACTAACCCGGACTGACGTTGTTTTCAGCAGAATTGCCATGGTGTTGTTTTTGTGCAGAAATAAAAGTTTCTCAAATTGAGCTAAAAATTTACAGAGAATTATTTCAGAATATATAAAAATATTAGCGAAGGAAATTACTAGAGGGGGGCCACCAGGGCGCCACAAGTCAAGGGGCGCGCCCACCCTCCCAGGGCACACCTGGTAAGCTTTTGGGCCCCAGGCAGCTCCTGCAACCCAAACTCCAACTCCATAAGGACCTATTCACGAATAAAAAACCAAAGAGAATGAATCATCATGTTTTACGATACGGAGCTGCCGCCACCTCCTCTTCTTCATCGGGAGGGCTGATCTGGAGTCCGTTCTGGGCTCCGGAGAGGGGGATTCCATGATGTAGTCATCATCAACCTTCCTCATCACCAATTTCATGATGATCACCGCTGGGAGAGAGTAATTACTTTGTAGGCTTGCTGGATGGTGATGGGTTGGATGAGATTTATCATGTAATCGAGTTAGTTTTGTTAGGGCTTGATCCCTAGTATCCACTATGTTCTGAGATTGATGTTGTTGTAACTTTTCTATGCTTAATGCTCGTCATTAGGGCCCGCATGCCATGATTTCAGATCTGAACCCTTTATGTTTTCATGAATATATTTGTGTTCTTGATCCTATCTTGCAAGTTATACGCACCTATTACGTGTTATGATCCGCATACGCCAAGGTGACAATAATTGGGATTCTTTCCAGTGATTACCGTAGTTTTAGGAGTTAATGTATTCACTATGTGTTAATGCTTTGTTCTGGTTCTCTATTAAGAGGAGGCAAAAATATCCCTTTGTTTCCTTATGGATCTCGTAGCCATGGGAGGGTAGGACAAAAGATGTTATGCAAGTTCTTATCACAAACACGTATGGCTATATAAGGAATACACGCCTACATTACATTGATGAATTAGAGCTAGTTCTGTGTTGCCCTAGGTTATAACAGTTACATGATGAATGTCATCCAGCATAATTATCCATCACCAATTCAATGCGTACAAGCTTTTCACATATTGGTATTTGCTAATTTACTACTATTGCTGATGTTGTTACAATCGCTACAAAACTGCTATTGTTATTGTTACCGTTGCTGTTGCTACTATTACCACTGCTATCAAACTATCATATTATTGTGCTACTGACCACTTTGCTGTAGATATTTAGTTCTCCAGGTGTGGTTGAATTGACAACTCAACTACTAATACTTGCAAATATTCTTTGACTCCCCTTGTGTCGAATCAATAAATTTGGGTTGAATACTCTACCCTCGAAAACTGTTGCAATCCCTTGTACTTGTGGGTTATCATCGCGCTACTGTGTGAAGCGCGAGCCAGAATCCCCACTCCTCTCTTTCCTTGGTAATTGAGTGTAGCTAGCCCGACTTTTTATTCCAGCTCCATTCGTACTAGTGCAGGAGCCCAAAGTGCATCTTCCAACCCTAAATGCGCCTTCCAGCATGTTCGGGACACCCCTCACGTGTCACTTCCCATGAGACTTGCCTTGTACACTTTGGGCACCACGACTAGACCCCGCTACCACTGATTTGACCAACAAAAACATGAGTTGTATGCACTTTAAAAATTATACTATTGTTTACTTCTCCCAAATACGAATGCGATGAAATGGTCCATGGTGACCCACTGCAGCACAAACCTCACATCCTTCCGTGGCTAATATTTGGAGTCGGAGCTAACTACATTTGTGGGGATAGCCTATTGTTTGGCATATAGTGATACTTGCTCTGGATGGTTGTTGCAGTGTTGGCTACAATGGCGGTTTGTGGCCGCAATGTTAGAATTAATATGTGTTCATGTCCAAGGGTACTCGCTGGGTGTAGGAGGGAGTAGTGGGAGCAGCGACGGCGGTGTGCCCTTATCTCGTGGTGATCTGTGTGGTGAGTCGATCCCCAGAGATCTGTTTGTATTTCTTATCTCATTTTGGGGGGGAGGGTTGTTTGTGTTTGTACCATTGCTTAAATTCAATATAACTGTGAGGTCATCTTCGCAAAAACAGGACAATTCCTGGTGCCCTAAAACTTTTTTCTACTGTTGGAGATGATCTTAGATGGTTGCACAAACAGGGAGGGCGAGGCGATGCAAGAGAAAGAGCGACGCTAGGAGGCTAGACGATGCGCCAGTGGTGCACGAAGTAATGCACACCTTGAGTTTTGAAATTTCCTTCCCTTGGAGTCCTGGTATAACATGCATGAAATTTCCTAGCATTGTTTCAGATGAGTTATCCGAGCTAGCTGATTTAGAGGTAACTACATCACTGATGCTTGAACTTGCCAAGAATGATAAGTTTACTGCATGAACTTGTGGTATGCATGAAACTGTAGCGACAACTTGGCAGGGTGGTGCAAACCTGGTTTGTATATGCCCATGATACTTATGAGGCGTGCCAACATGGTATGGGCCCGATGCCGGTGATTCTGTGGTGAAGACGGGACATGTGGCTGCTGTCTTTGCAAATCCACGTCGTTCTTTTCTCACGGAAAAGCTGCTGGAAGGTGAACATCAATTGCATGTGTTGCACTGGGTGGGTCCCACCTATCCGTGAAACATCACAAATTTTCATAGAAGGAAAAATGTCTGCTCAGGGTTCAAACCGGCAACCCGGATCTAATCCTTGTTCGCCATCCTGATTGGCGACTGCTAGGAGCTAGTGCGCCGGCTGAAATTTCAACCGGTCGGCCCCTAGCCATCGGATGCGATCTCCAGGTACCGTTCGATCTGAGTCCACGCCTCTTTCCTCCCTCGTGTATCCCTTCCATATGACAAATCACTGAGGGGACAAGGTCGCCGCACTCACCCTCTGCCGCCTTGCACTCACCCTCGGCCGCCTTGCGCTCGCCCTGTGCCTCCGCGCACTGGCCGACCACCCTGGGCTCACCGTTGACATGGAGGAAGACGCCTTGCTGGTTGCAAACGCCTCCATTTATCGTCGCAGCAAATTCCGCCGTTAGTCATAGCAAATACAGAGGATGGTTGTAACAAAAATTGTCGCAGACCCTCGGTTGTAGCTCGTCGCACCATGGACACCGACCGCACCACTGCCGGTTGCAACATCAAATGGCAGACGACGACATGGCTCGCAGCCAAATAAGCCAGTGGTAGCATTCTTTGGAGAGGGTTTCAACAAAAACCGAATCCGGTGGAAGATTTTGGGCGGTTCCTTCCAGCAAACCCCAAAAGGCAATGGTAGCAAATTTGGGCGCCTATTCCAGCAAACTCCAAAACGGTTGCAGCAACAAAAAGGCATTGTTTCCGTCGACCAGCACCGCCGTGCATGTATGTAACAAAAAAAGTCACAGGTGGCAGCAATAATAGGCTATGGTTATAGCAAAAACGTCGCTCGTCCAGCAGGACGAACTCCGGTGGTAGCATTCCTAAATAAAATGGTACAACCAGCTGAACAAAATGCTACAACCTGTGACTTTAAAGGCTGGAACCAATGATTTGAGGAAAAAGATGCAAAATAAACCAATTTTTGAAGAAAAATCTTGAACAGAATGATTTTAAAAAAGATGCAACTGGTTTAGCAGAAGCTACAACCAATGATCCAAAAAGCTGCAACCAGTTGGCATAAAAAATCGGGCAGATCTTCCACTGCCATGGCTTCTCCGGGGGAGAGGGGGGAGGAGGGCCCCCGAAGTTGCAAAACAGGGCCATGCCCAGCAATGAGCTCGTGTGTTTTTTGATGGCTCCGGAGGTGCTTGGAGTATTGGGCTCGGAACTGTTCCATGACAACAAACTCATAGTCGGTGAGACAAAGGAGAGGCGAGATTAGGGAGGGAGAGGAACAGAGGAAGGAGACAATAGATGAGTGCGTGTATGGATAAGAAGGGAAGGGCCGCAGGACACGTCTTGGTGAGAGGAGCAGCGAGCGTCCAATCTCTTCCATGTACGTGCCGTGTGCGACCGACCCAATCTTCGGCCGGCGCACCAGCCACAAATGTTCCCCATCCCGATTACATTTGTTGTCAAGTAATAAGGTACACATGCTTTATCCGCAAAAAAGGTACACTGGCTTTATATCTTTCGATGGGCTACCACTCCATCCAATGTCGTTTGTTGCTTTTAAAGTATAACTATTGTTTTTTAGGCAGTTTAGGTGGCTCCTATTTGTTGCGCAGGTTGCCTACGAGCACCCCCCCCCCTTTACGTTCACCATTTGGGTCAACTCCATTCCCGATTTGGGAAGGTTCTAGAATGTAGATCCTTACCATGCCGGTTTTTATTTATTGTTAATTCTTGTTGTAGTATTTTTTATATTTATTTATATTTATTCAAAACTGGATCATTGAATTAAAAACATTAATCTTATTTTTGAATTTGCAAACATATTTAAGTTCATAAACATATTTCACAAATCTGTGATCATTACTTAACTCGTGAAAACTGTTTAAAATTGCTTACATTTTTTCGAACTGGTAAACGAGTATTTTGAAAAGGCCTACATTTTTTGAAATTCAGAAACAATTTTAGTAACTCATAAAATAAATTTTTTCCCACAATGTTTTTTAATTCATGAATATTTTTTTGAACCAGAAAACTTTTTTTATTTTGTGAACATTTTTTTATAATTTGGGACCAATATTTTGAAATTCTCCTCACATTCTTTTGAATTTTACTAAAAAATTCATGAATATTTTATGAAATTTTGAACATTTTTTGAAGCATGAACATTTTTTTGAAATCACAAATCCATGAAACTTTTGACAATTGATGCACACTTTTGAGTTCACATATTTTTCAAATTGATGAACTTTTTTCAAAATCATGGATATTTTTTTAAAACCACGAACATTTTTCCAAAGTTCACTATTTTTTGAAATTAGGAAATTTTAAAATTCTGAATTGTTTTATGAAAAAATAAAAACATAAACAATAAAAAAAGAATATGAAATAAAAAATGGCATAGTCCAGCCCCGTTCATGGACTGGACCATTAGGAGCGCGTTGGCTCGTTGGGCTTCCTATTTACTGCAGCAGGCACCCGTTACAGGACATTTTGCAAACGGGCTCCTGCAGCGCACTCCCTCTACCGCAGATGGACCCGCACATTTAGCATTTGCTTCATGTCTTTATAAAGTTCAAACCACTACTGCCATCGATATTTTATGCATGGTATCCTCTTGTGTTCTTGATTTTTCTCCAGTACACATTTTCTTTTTCTATTTTTTTCTTTTTTCTGTTATTTTTTGTTTCTATTTATTTTTCTTAAATGTGTGATTGTAAATTGATAACTTTTTCTTCAAAAACAATGAACGATTTGAAAATCCATTAATTGTTTTTAGAATTTGTGAACTTTTTTTAAACATTTGATGAATTTTATCAAAAATCCATGAACTGGTTTTTCAAATTTGTGAACTTCTTCAATTCAATGAATTTTAACAAAATTTGAAGAACTTTTTTTTAAAAAGCCATGAACCTGCTTCAATTTTGATGAACACCTTTTCCAATTTGATTAACTATCTGAAAATTGATGAACTATTTTCAAGTTTGTGAACTTTTCTTGAAAATTGACGAACTTTTTTTCGAAATCTATGAACCTTTTCAAATTTAGGATTTATTTATGGTTCAGTTTTGTGAAATAAAATAGCGAGGGTACATTGTACGGTAGCTGTCGTGGGATTGTCATGGCAGATGTCCTTGTGAAAGGACTTAGTCATGGAGCCATCGCTACGGGTTAGCTTTAAGGGGTTAAACCGGACAAGGGGACACGTGAATTTTATACTAGTTCGGCCCCTTCGAGGAAGGTAAAATCCTACGTCGAGTTGTGATTGCTATTACTAGGGTTCGACGGCCAGGGAGCGAATCCGCATTTCCTGGCTCTCGAGTTGTTGTCTCTTCTCCTAAACCGCTGCCGGGTCGTCCCCTTATATACATGGGCGGCGCCCGTCGGTTTACAGAGTCCCGAGACCGGCTCATAAACGTGTCCGGTTCGGTCTCCACTCTTTCTATCTTACAATACAAGTTTCATACAAATGCCGGTTCACGGCTACGGGCCTTAAACCAGTTCTGGGCCCTGGACCTTTCCTCTTCTGTCTACATGGGCTTCAAGCATAATCAACTATGGATGAAGTTAACCCGGCCTTTCCTGGCTGGTTTACGCCCAGTAGTAACATCCCCAACATTAGGCCCCAGATTGATTTGAATAGGTTCTTGTCAATCCTTAGTAAAAACTTCGTCTTCAACATCTTCTCATAATTTAGTAAACCGCCGTGACGTCATCTTCTCGGATCGTGGTAAACCGTCGTGACGTCATCTGTTTAAAAACTGTGTATGACACATCTTCATTAATGGGTCTCCGACAATCGAGGCGACAGCTCCGCCTCACTTCCAAATTTCTGGCCCCTCGGTTTTCGCTCCTGACACTTATCCCTTGCCTTTATAAATAGGACCGAGGGGTCATTTTCATCTTTTCCCCCTCGTGCCTCTTCGCGTCGTCTTCCTTGTGCTACTCAGCCTCTGGAGCTCCGCCACCGCCGTCGACCATCGCCTCTGCTCCGACCCTGGCCGCTGCATCACCCTGAACGCACCAGAATACTGCGGTGCCTTTCCGCTTCCTCACCAGCTACGGTAAGTTCTCTGCTTTTTTCGCCATAGATTTGTTCTAGGGTTTTGACATTCTTCGCAGTTCTTCTGAAGTTCATCAGTGCTTCAGTGTTGTTCTTCCCTGTTCTGCCTTCAGTCTATAGATGGACACATTGTGCTTGACGTATCCCTTGCCGTAGCTAACCTACCATTGTCATCACAAACCCTTATGCGCAAAGAACTGATCTAGTCCTTCATAAATTGCTTCGGTTCTGCACCCCTCCTAGATCCATTTGTTTTGCTTTTTTGTCTTATCTTAGATCCGAAAATTTTATATGTCACTGTGAGATCTGTTTCTATGTCCTTATGAGATCTGTTTCTCCTTGCACCAATATAGGCGGTTTAACCTTGTATAAGCAGTCTATACCATTAGCCCTTTGATAAACCGGAGGAGCATTTTACCTTCATAATTATGCTCCGGTTTAACAGTGTCTGAGAAATACTGTGCTAGTATTATCCTTTTCTCTTATTGCATTAGTCTCCGGTTTATACCATTTCACATATCAGTATGTTTCTTACTCCCTTGTCTCTTACATATAATCATGCGTAATCTATAAACCGGCCTTTCATTTTTAGCTTGTTTGCTTCGCAATGGCCAAACAATTCACTGCCTGCAACTGCGCTTGTTCCCAGGTTACTGAGACTCAGTTGAATGAGATGGTTAGCATCGGCTCCCTGCCTAAGAAAACTGAGATCAAATGGCGGGTTCCAGGAACAGAAAATCCTCCAACCCCAAGGCAGGGCGAGGTGGTGGTCTTTGTTGACCTTATAGGCCGTGGCTTCAAACCGCCAGGGTCAAAGTTTTATCGAGATGTGCTTGCCAGCTTCCAACTTCATCCACAAGATATTGGTCCCAACTCGGTTTCCAGCTTATGCAACTTCCAGGTCTTCTGTGAAGTATATTTAAGAAGAACCAACTGCAGAACTGTTCCGGGATTTCTTTCACTTAAACCGGCACACAGAGTTTGTAAATGGCCCGAACACAGAACTTGGTGGTGTCTCAATTCAAAAGCGGAAAGAAGTTAAATTTCCTCATGCCAAACATCATAGCCACCCAAAGGATTGGAACCAAACATGGTTTTATTGCAGAGACACTTCCCCTGAAGATGAAAATCCGCTCCCCGGCTTTCGTGATCGTAGACTATCCAATACTCACCCATGCCTCAACGCCTGAGCTCTTCAGAAAGGGCGAAATACGCTCCTCAACTCGCCAAGCTCCGGGCCTTTATGGCAAACGGTTTAATAGGCGTGGACTTTGTGCGCTATTGGATATCCTGGAGTATCTTGCCGCTAAGCCGGCGTCCCGGTTTAATGTGCGAATATACTGGTGAGGTTGACGACCCTCAATGCCATTGCAACATCCAATTATCTGAGGAAGAAGTCACTGAAGGTGTAAAGAAGATTTTGAATGAGTCAGAACTGGTCTGTAGTCAAACTAGTCTGAGTCCCTTCTATGCCAAGAACAAACCGCCTGATGTAAGCATTACACTTCCTCTTCATCTCTAATATCTTTAACCTATACAACCTATAACCCTTCTTCTTTATATATAGGGTGATGAACCCTTCTGGAAACGGAAATCCATAGAGAAAGCGGCAAAGCCGACTGGAGACAAAGCGGTCAAGCCATCTCGGCAAAGGCCAAAGCCGTAAAACGGACGTCAAAACAGAAAACGACTAACCGGATTAATATGGAGCTTGATGATGATACTGATGATCCAGAAGTTGAGGTAGAACTTGACTCACTTGGCTCTCTTTTCATGCATCTCATTAACAATGATCTTCCTCAGGAGGACGCAGAAGCTAGTCAAGCTAATGACGTAGAGGTAATTACCCTTTCCTCCAGTTCAGACTCTATGCCAACACAAAAAACTTGCCAAGCAGTCCAGAAAGTAAGCTTTTCTCATCCTCTTGTTCACTTGGATCCAACATTTATTTTGAAGACTCAACAACATGAAGCTTGCCGGACAACCCGGCACAGTGGCCAACAGGTCACTTCAGCCAGTTTACCTGACACTACGGTTCGGAAGCGCCGGTCTGAGGTCTCTCCTACTTCTGACCATTCTTACCCCAAGGCAGGTTATTTCAGATAGCCTCTTAATCCGTCTGATTCAAATTATCAGGTGACACCTCCTTCATCTTCTAGTGAATCGACAGCAACTCAACTCCCCCCTCTGAAAACTGTGGCCGGGTGAGTTGTAAAAACCTTTCCTTTCAATGCTCCATAAATCCTTTGAATAGGATGGTAATCCTCTTTTATTCTGTTTGCAGGGCCAAAGCCGGACCCAGCAAGAAAGCTCGGGTCACCAATCCGCCAGAAGACCCTGTCGCCGAAGAAGAAGAACCAAGAGGTGAACCGGAACAGACTGGTGAACCGGAAGGTCCCCATCCTGAAGCTACTTTTGATGATCCACCCCTTGAAGGCCAACATACCGACGAACCAACAGATGCTGAGCCTGCCGCACCCGAAACTGAACCGGCAGAGCCAAACCGGGCTAGTCCGGTGAAAGACACTGAAATTCCAGCATCATCCACCAAAAATCCTGAAGGCCAAGGTGATGATGTTATTATTACTGGAATAGGCCACAGTTCTCCTGGCCATCCCGTCATTTTAGCTCAACACAGTGCCAAAGAAGAGCAAGCTGCCCGGGATCAAGGTAAATGGAGCAGCGACTTATCAAACTATGCTCATCTTAACGATGATGAGCTTCATTCTGGCTTCTTGAACCGCCTGCACTCAAACCGGGATTATGAAGCCGGTTTGGGGAACTTAATGAAAGAGCGATATGAGGTAAATTCCTCTCCCTTTGTATATTGATTTATAGCTGAAACACTATCCCAAGTAGCCCCCAAGGGCCGTTTTATGATTGCTAATCACAAACCGGGTCTTTGTAACACTTTAAGCATCTCATCATTGATCCTTGCAATGGCAGGTCACTAATAATAGATAAGACTTATCTTGAAAAAATTAGTTAACTTTCTGCAGCATAGCCCCCAAAAGCCGGTTTAACTTGCCAAATTAATCCGGTTTTTAATCCACACATCCGTTTTTTGGAACAGACGCACATTAGCCCCCAAGTGTCAAGGATAATGCTTGCATTGTTCTGGAGACTTGTATAAAGTGTATTTCTTGAGAGCAAATAGGCATTAGCCCCCAAGTATGAAGTGCATAAATTTGTTATACGCTTTATACTTTAGCACAGATATATGTTGTTTGTTTAACATACCTTCAATGTTGTAGGCCGAATTGAGAAACAAAGATGCCCGAAATTCTAACTTGCAAGAAAATGTGAAGTCACAACAAGCCGAGGCTGCAAAAGCCAAAGAGGAGCTGACCCAGGCACTGGCCGTAATTGAAAAGCTGAAAGAATCCTTCAACCAAGAACGTGCTGAATGGGAAACCAAGAAATCCGGTTTAACCAAAAGAGCTGTAGACGCCGAGGCAGCCCTGAAGCCAGTGGTTGAAGAACTAGCTGGTTTGAAACACCAAATCAATGCTATGACCTCTGCTATCTTTGGTAAGTGTCTGCTTATGTATGTTGCACCAGTCAATGAATCTTATAACTGAGCAAAATGTTGATAAAATCTTTGGCAGGCACTTGGATCGCTCATCTTGGTACAGATATGCGGATGAAGCTCAAAGCGGCATATACATTGGCTGAACAGCTATACTCTGGGTCTCAATGGGTTATTAGCACAACAGCTTATAACAAACCGGCTTCAACTTTGATTAAGGAAACCCTTCAGAAGGTAGGCATGTTACCAGCCCGTATTGCCGAGTTGAAGAGAGCAGCTGCCAGAGCAGGAGCTTTAACCGCCCTTATTCGAGCCAAAGCCTGGATTCTAGACCTTGAAGCAGAGGATATCATCAAAGGGTACCCAGGCGTTAAAGAAGACGGTTCAAACTTCAACAATGATGATCTTCGGCGGCTGACCAAACAGATGCGGCCAGCAGCCAGCAAGTTGGCTGATGATACCGATTTGTCCCATTTTCAACCGTTTTATGATGCAGAAGGGAAAAGACAGCCGGCCGACATCCATGAAGTCGAAGAACTTGTGCCTCCGATTCATAAGCACACTTACGCCCCTGATATTGATCCTTCCAATCTTATCCATGAGGAAGCAGTGTTCCAAGCGTTAACTGGAATCGATTGGTCAACAACTGATTTCCAGCGTCTGGGGAGGGATGAAGAAGTGCCTACACCAACTGACCCTCAACCGTCAAACCGTCACGATGAAGAGTCCTGATCCAGTCGCGGGTTTATATGGCTACTATGAAAAACAATGATACTGTTTGAGCCGCTTTGAAGCTTCATGTAATAAGATAGCTGAAACTCCATTTATCTGCCATGCCATCGAGCATGTTTCGTAATACTTTGTGACAATCTGTGCCGCCCTTTTGGATATATTTATGCATAACCCATGATGAATTGCGTTCCTGGGTACAACAACTTGAAAGTATCTAGCGTTTTACCGCTAGACGTGTCATGATGTCCAAGAAGTATATAGTACCTAGATGAATAATCAAGTGTTTGTACAAAAAATAATGTACAAAACATACCTCATTGGTTGACCAAACGTTTATACGGCAAATGTGTTAATAGCAATCCGGGACATTGATAACTCCATCTTCATAATACCGGTCTATATATTAAACCAGACCGGGATAACCACCAGATTTTCTTTATAACACTGGCGATTTAGTCAAACCAGACCGGGTTAATGAACATCGGTTTATAATTGATCATGTGCCCACAACTTGTAGTTGAAAAGCAAGCCAGGTCAAGGACGCAGGTTTATCAAAAAATACTTATGATGTTCAACAAACAAAAGGCCAACATGAAAATATGCAAGGCTTTTTACGAGCTGCCAGGCTCCAAATCGAGGCTTTTCATGGGCTGCCAGGCCTCTGAGTTAAACCATTTAACAAAGCCTCTTAAGATGGGCCTCCAATTAACCAATTATCATTTTAACTGTGACAAGTTCATGGTCTGTAAAAGATTGACTTGTCAAGCGTTCGATGGGTCATACCAGGATTACCTGGACAGGAGTGGCGTACTTGATGAAGGCAGGTTAACCCGGGTTTTTAGGTGAGTACACCAGGCTTCCAAGCCGTGGCTTGATAGCCAATTATGAGGGTCCTTTCAAAGTCTTTGTTGCTTTGCAAAAAGAGCCCCCAAGTAAGTTTGTGAGCGATGCTCAGTGTGTGCCCATGTTTGAGTCTATACTATGTACAACACTCTCTTTGGCTCCACAAATTGTTTCCCTTTGTGGCGTAAATGCCTATCAAGAGGTGTAGCTATGGTGTGAGGACAACCAAGCCCCCTAGTGATATCCCTTCGTGGTTTAAAAACCGATCAAGAGGTGTAGCTGTAGTTCAAATATGACCAAGCCCCCTAGTGATTTTTGTTTCATATCTATGCAGCTGCTCAAGCCGGATTAAAAGAATCCGCTTTTTCAGTTAACTTGTAAAAGCACACACAGGATATAAAAAGAACATATACCCCGCTTATAACGGAGGCTCTGGTTTATTATATGATATATACACTGTCATAAATATGTACAGATGAAGAGCTTATGGCTTCAAGTGTAGTAAGGCCGAAGGAGAGCTATGTTCCATGGCCGCTTGGTCTCCTCCGATTGACGTGAGTCTTCATGCTCTCGAACATCAATGAGGTAGTAAGATCCGTTGTGCAAATTTTTGCTGACCACAAAGGGTCCTTCCCAAGGTGGGGATAACTTGTGCATATCGGTCTAATCCTGGATGAGCCGGAGCACCAAATCACCTTCTTGAAAGGTTCTGGTTTTAACCCGGCGGCTGTGATAACGTCGGAGATCTTGTTGATAAATCGCCGATCATGCTGCTGCAAGATCACGCTCTTCATCCAACAGGTCCAGTGAATCCTAACGTGCTTTCTCATTATTAGCTTCAACATAAGCTGCCACACGGGGCGAATCATGACGGATGTCACTAGGAAGAACCGCCTCCGCTCCATAAACCATGAAGAAAGGTGTGTAATCCATAGACCTATTGGGTGTGGTGTTGATGCTCCATAACACAGAAGGTAGCTCCTCAACCCAACAACCCAGCGTCCGCTTTAAGGGAACCATAAGCCTTGGTTTGATACCCCGTAGAATTTCTTGATTTGCCCTTTCTGCTTGACCATTAGATTGGGGGTGAGCCACCGACGCGAGATCAAGCCGGATGTGCTCACGTTGACAGAATTCTTCCATCTCCCCTTTTGACAGATTAGTACCATTATCTGTTATAATGCTGTGTGGAAAACCAAACCGGAATATCACCTTCTTTATGAATTGAACCACCGTGGCTGCATCACACTTGCTGACTGGCTCTGCCTCCACCCATTTAGTGAATTTATCAACTGCTACTAACAGGTGGGTCTTTTTGTCCTTAGAACGCTTGAAGGGTCCAACCATATCAAGCCCCCAAGTTGGAAACGACCACGTAATTGGAATCATCCGCAACTCTTGAGCCGGAACGTGTGCACGGCTGGCAAAATTTTGACATCCATCACATCTCTTGACTAAATCCTCCGCATCAGCATGTGTCGTCAACTAGTAAAAACCATGGCGAAAAGCTTTGGCAACCAACGACTTTGAACCGGTGTGGTGACCGCAATCCCCTTCATGGATTTCTCGGAAAATCTCACAACCTTCTTGAGGAGAAACACAATGCTGAATTGCTCCTGAAACACTGTAACGATGTAACTCCCCGCTGTGTATGGTCATGGACTTGGAACACCGGATTATCTGTTGAGCCAATGTTTCATCGTATGGTAACGCGCCCCGGTTCATGTAAGCCAGATATGGGATCGTCCAATCTGGTATGGCATGCAGAGCTGCCACCAACTGAACCTCCGGATCAGGAATAGCCAAATCTTCTTCGGTTGGTATTTTGACTGACGGATTATGCAACACATCAAGAAAGACATTGGGCGGGACCTGTTTACGCTGGTAACCAAGACGACTTAAAGCGTCCGCAGCTTCATTCTTTCGCCGGTCTATATGGTCCACCTGATAACCTTTGAAGTGACCAGCCACGGCGTCCACCTCTCGTCGATATGCAGCCATGAGTGGATCCTTAGAATCCCAATTGTCAGACACCTACTGAGCCACTAGATCTGAATCGCCGAAGCACTTAACCCGGCTCAAATTCATCTCTTTAGCCATCCGAAGACCGTGGAGCAAAGCCTCATATTCAGCTGCATTGTTAGTACAAGGGAACATTAAACGGAGGACATAACAAAACTTGTCACCTCGTGGGGAAGTTAGTACGACTCCAGCCCCCGAGCCCTCCAACTGTCTGGATCCATCAAAATGAATAGTATAGTATGTATTATCTGGTTTCTCTTCAGGTGCCTGTAACTTCGTACAATCGTTGATGAAATCCATGAGTGCCTGGGACTTGATCGCCGTGCGGGGTATATATTTGAGCCCATGAGGTCCAAGCTCAATGGCCCACTTGGCAATCCAGCCAGTTGCTTCTCTATTTTGAATGATGTCACCCAGAGGAGCTGAACTGACCACTGTGATTGGATGGCCCTGAAAATAATGTTTAAGCTTCCGGCTCGCCATAAACACCCCATATACCAGCTTCTGCCAATGCGGGTACCTCTGCTTGGATTTAATGAGCACCTCACTGATATAATAAACCGGCCGTTGAACCAGATATTCCTTGCCAAGCTCCTTGCGCTCTACCACAATGGCTACGCTAACAGCCCGGGCATTAGCAGCCGCATATAATAATAATGGCTCTTTATCGATCGGCGCCGCAAGTACGGGTAGTTCAGCTAGCTGCCTCTTCAGATCCTCGAACGCCTTATCAGCTGCCTCACTCCAGACAAAGTTATCTGTTTTCTTGAGCATCTGATATAAGGGGATGGCCTTCTCTCCAAGGCGACTGATAAACCGGCTCAAGGCTGTAATCCGGCCGGCCAGACGTTGAACATCGTTAATACACACCGGTTTAGCCAAGGATGTAATTGCTGTGATCTTTTCCGGATTAGCCTCAATGCCTCTATTTGATACCAGAAAGCCTAAGAGCTTGCCTGCCGGGACACCGAAGAGACACTTCTTTGGATTGAGCATCATCTTGTAAACCCGGAGATTGTCAAAGCTTTCTCGTAGATCATCTATCAATGTCTCCTCCTTTCTGGACTTGACCACAATATCATCCACATATGAATGAACATTGCACCCAATTTGTTTATGAAGGCAATTCTGAACACATCGCTGGTAAGTCGCCTGGGCACTCTTGAGTCCAAAGGGCATGGAAACATAGCAGAAGGCTCCAAAGGGAGTCGTGAAGGTTGTCTTTTCCTGGTCCTTAACCGCCATTTTGATCTGATGATAACCAGAGTAAGCATCCAGAAAACACAAACGGTCACAACCCGCTATATCATCAATTATCTGATCAATGCGAGGGATAGCAAAGGGGTCTGCAGGGCAAGCCTTGTTTAAATCTGTGTAGTCCACACACATGCGCCAAGTGCCCATTTTCTTAAGAACCAGCACCGGATTGGCTAACCTCTCTGGATGAAAAACTTCCACAATAAACCCAGCAGCCAACAGACCGGCTACCTCTTCACCTATAGCCTTACGTCTCTCTTCATTGAAACGGCAGAGGAACTGCTGGACCGGTTTGAACTTAGGATCAATGTTGAGTGTGTACTCAGCGAGTTCCCTCGGTACACCTGGCACGTCGGAAGGTTTCCATGCAAAGATGTCCCGATTCTCACGGATGAACTCGATGAGCGCGCTTTCCTATTTGGGATCCAGGTTAGCGCTGATGCTGAACTGTTTGGATGAATCGCCAGGAACAAAGTCAACCATCTCAGTGTCCGTGGCCGATTTGAACTTCAACGCTAGATCATGCTCTGTAGTAGGCTTTTTTAAACAGGTCATGTCTGCCGGATCAACTTGCTCCTTATACAATTTTAACTCTTCCGTGGCACAAACCGACTCGGCATAAGCCGCATCACCTTCCTCACACTCCAAAGCAATCTTTCGACTTCCATGTACCGTGATGGTCCCTTTATGACCTGACATTTTAAGCTGTAGATAAACATAACATGGCCTTGCCATAAACTTAGCATAAGTCGGCCGCCCAAACAAAGCGTGGTACCGACTTTTGATCTTTACCACCTCAAATGTCAATGTTTCTGACCTTGAATCATAGTCATCTCCAAAAGCTACCTCCAAAGCTATCTTGCCATCAGGATATGCAGACTTACCAGGTACCACCCCATGAAAGACCGTATTTGACGGTTTAAGATCCTTATCTATCAACCCCATACGGTGGAATGTATCATAATACAAAATATTGATACTACTTCCCCCATCCATGAGCACTTTAGTAAACTTGTATCCCCCAACTTGAGGGGCTACCACCAGGGCCAAGTGACCTGGATTATCAACCCGGGGTGGGTGATCATCTCTACTCCACAAAATAGGTTGCTCAGACCAACGCAAATACTGAGGTACTGCCGGCTCAACAGAGTTTACTGCCCTTTTTGTGAAGCTTCTGATCACGTTTGCACAAACTAGTAATGAAGACATGATATTGCCCGCTGTTCAGCTGTTTGGGATTGCTCTGATAACCCGACTGCTGCGGCTGCTGCTGACTCCCCTGATGGTTGTGACCTTCCTGGTTGCCTTGGTGCCCTTGATTGACGTGTCCGGTTTGGTTGCCTGCAAACCTTGAACCGGAACCACCACCTCCGTAACACGGCCCGTGGAAACCTCCTCCTGAACCGCCGGGCGGGCCGTTGTCATATTGGAACATATTGGAATTCTTGAAATCTCGCATGATATAATAGTCCTTCCAAAGATGTGATGTCGGCTTCTCCTTCGATCCATGCTTTGGACAGGGCTGATTTAACAAGCGCTCCAAATTGTTGCCTGAACCTCCACCCCTCTGGGGCTCCTTGCCCTTACGGCGCTGGCCATTCTCCTGTGCATTGGTATTTGCAACAAAGTCCAAGCTACTATCAGCCTTGCGCTTACCACCATTTTCATGGCCTGTCGGATTATGTTGTTGACCCTTGGCATTGCCGTTCTTCTTACCTTTCTCCGTTTTGTCCTCCTCTGAATCCGGATCCTTGGTATTATCTGAATCGGCGTATTTAACCAAAGCAGCCATGAGTGTTGACATGTCATTGCAGTGATGTTTGAGCCTTCCCAACTTCTGTTTTAACGGTTTGAAACGACAATTGCCCTCTAATGTTAACACTGCAGTGTCTGCATTGATACGATCTGATGAATGCAAAATCGCTGAGACTCGTTTAACCCAATGGGTCGTGGACTCCCCTTCCTCTTGGACACAAGTGGCCAGATCTACAATTGACATCGGCTGCTTACACATATCCTTGAAGTTCTGGATAAACAAGTGCTTCAATTTGGCCCATGATCCAACAGAGTTGGTCGGCAAGCTCATCAATCAAGTGCGAGCTGTTCCTTCCAACATCATGGTGAAATATTTAGCACACACTGCCTCATCCACATCTAACATCTCCATTGCCATCTCATAGCTCTCCACCCACGCCTCTGGTTGCAAATCGGCGGTGTAATTTGGTACCTTACGAGGTCCCTTGAAATCCTTGGGCAGTCTCACATTACGCAAAGCGGGGGTTAAACACGGCATCCCTAAGGAACTGAACATCACTGCTAGCTCCACGGAGGCCATGGGGTGAACCAGAGTATGCTGTCGTGCTCCGTGTCGAGCTGCTAACTCGGCCTCCCGATGTGCGCGGCCATGGTCCACAACATCTTGCGCATTAGCGCCTCCCCCGGCCGAGTTTTTCCCTCGTGGTGAATTTCGGCGACGTGCACTACTGGACACGGTCGGTTCGTCCTCCACGTGTCTGCTATAACTCCGGCTTGGACGGGGAGTGGAATGAATCCTCTCACGACTGTGTGAATACGCCTGCTGTTGATTTAGTGCTGTTTGTAGGAGATCCCTGGCCCGACGTGCTTCCACTGCAACTGGTGACTCGCCGTTGGTTGGGAGGGCCGCCAGGCGTGAAGCGGCGGCCACAATGTTGTCCAACGGGTTGGAATAATGCCCTGGCGGCGTTGATGCATACGGTGGCACAACATTCTTCTGGCGAGGGGGTCCGTCGTGCGTGGTTGAACCGGTGCTCCTGTTCCCGGCGCCCCCGCCCGGTTTAGTGTGGGTTGGCTACTAGCTCCTGCTCCTGGTGTGTTAAAAAGATTCTGCGGCTCATAAACCGATGGGAGACGTGATCGATACCTTCTTCTCATGACTTCCTCTGAAGCATTCTGATCCAGTCTAATCCGGTAGGCCTGTGCTTCCAATTTAGCCCGCTCTGTAGCCATCCTACCATTCTCTATTGCCAGGTCCGCTTTAGCCTGGGCTATCTGATCTTTCACCTTTGCAATCTCCGCATTGTGCTGATCCCTGGCTGCTGCATCCACCTCCGCGGCCATCAATGTTGCCAAAGCATCGAACAAATCAGACATGACTTGGGCCGGAGGTAGCGCCGAGCTTCCTGCCCCTACTAGTGTGGCCGTTGTTGAACCGGAGAGCATTGCTGCGGCGGTAAATGAATGAGGCGCCGATTGTGTGCCGGCCATGAAGATGGCGGTCCAGTTTGGTAGATCGGGGGAATCCGGAATACTATTTCCCTCAGATCCACCCTCAATCCGGCCGTCCTACAACTGGTAAAGTGATTTGGTCTCTCCAGAAGACTCGTCATCAGAACAGACCACGGTCTCTCCATCGGACACCGGTCCGTCCTCGTACCTTGATCCATGGATGACACCCACAAAAACATGCCTTGCCTCGGGCTGAACCGGCGAAGAACTTGCACGCCGAGCCGTTTCAATGATGTCGGTTTAGATGTCCGGCTCAGGGGCCGGTTCGCCGATCTTGCCGATGAAGACGTGAATCCCACCAAAGGGGACCCAGTACCCATATTCGGTTGAATCGGCCTCGGTACCCTATCCTACGTTGTCGATGTAGAGCTTGCCGCGACGACTCTTCGTCATCCGGCCCACAGCGTATCCCTTAAGTCCGTCGAAGCTACCCTTCAAGAACTCAAAACCATCGTGCGATGGCCCCATGGTGGGCGCCAACTGTCGTGGGTTTGTCACGGCAGATGTCCTTGTGAAAGGACTTAGTCGTGGAGCCATCGCTACGGGTTAGCTTTAAGGGGTTAAACCGGACAAGGGGACACGGGGACTTTTATACTAGTTTGGCCTCTTCGAGGAAGGTAAAAGCCTACGTCTAGTTGTGATTGGTATTGCTGGGGTTCGAAGGCCAGGGAGCGAATCCGCTTTTCCTGGCTCTCGAGTTGTTGTCTCTTCTCCTAAACCGCTGTTGGGTCGTCCCCTTATATACATGGGCGGCGCCTATCGGTTTACAGAGTCCCGAGACCGGCTCATAAACGTGTCCGGTTCGGTCTCCACTCTTTCTATCTTAGAATACAAGTTTCATACAAATGTCGGTTCATGGCTACGGTCCTTAAACCGGTTCTGGGCCCTGGACCTTTCCTCTTTTGTCTACATGGGCTTCAAGCATAATCAACTACGGATGAAGTTAAACCGGCCTTTCCTAGCCTGTTTACGCCCAGTAGTAACATCCCCAACAGTAGCCAAATTGCACGAGTTCGAAACCTATAGATAGCATTTATTTATGGGATTTTTTGAACGCTGTGATTTTTTTATGTTGTGCATGTTTCGTGGGCCGGCCCAACTTAGCGCTATAGTAGGTGCCGGGGATCCGGTGCCTGAAGCGCCCAATAGGTGCTCCCCTGGCTCGTTCGCTAGCGCATCACGTGCCAAATAGGAGCTTACTATCTGTGTCTTTAATTTTTGTTTGAGAAATCTCGCCCTTTTTATTGATCGAAAACAATGTTCATTGGTAGAACTTTGGTCATGGGGAATTCCCAGCCAAACATGACGGATAAATTACAGGCAAACTTGGTTAGATTATGAGCTCCAAAATTAAAGTTTCTATGTTCGAATATGAAACTAGAAGATGCCTTTCGGTCCGTTGTTTCATGTATGATGGCTGCATGAGCACTGAGGGAGTCCTGGATTAGGGGGTCCGCGGGCATCCGGCCCATGTGATGTGGACCGGACTGATGGGCTGTGAAGATACAAGACCGAAGACTCTCTCCCGTGTCCGGGTGGGACTCTCCTTGGTGTGGATGGCAAGCTTGGCGTTTGGATATGAAGGTTCCTTTCTCTGTAACCGACTTTGCACGACCCTAGTCCCCTCCGGTGTCTATATAAACTGGATGGTTTAGTCCATAGAGGCGATCACAATCATACAGGCTAGACTTCTAGGGTTTTAGCCATTATGATCTCGTGGTAGATCAACTCTTGTAATATTCATATTCATCAAGATCAATCAAGCAGAAAGTAGGGTATTACCTCCATATTGAGGGGCCGAACTTGGGTAAACATCATGTCCCCTGTTTCCCGTTACCATCGACTTTAGACGCACAGTTCGGGACCCCCTACCCGAGATCCGCCGGTTTTGACGACAAGCACCACCAGTACCCACCTGGATATCCTTCACACCCTGGTTGTCCAATGCTATGATTACATTCTGAAGTTGAAGGTCCGCTACCAGTGCCAACATGTCTCTTCACGCGTAGGTCTCGAGAATAGTAGGATCTGATGCTCCTTCGATGATCACAACTGAATATCCTAGGTATAGGCCACTGCGATCGCGGTAGATGGTTGTCGCCGTTCCTCCTCGCCAATGCCGCAACACAGCTCCGTCAACACTGATTTTTGGCATGTTTGTCGTAGGTGGCAGCCAACATTGTTGGGCTGTTGTAGACACAAACGAGACGTAGCTTCACACAGCCGGTTTGATCAGCAGTTTAACCTCATCTAGGTATGAGTTGACAAATGAGTGTGTATGATTCTGATTATGTCTATAATAAAATGCGCATGCCGGGCTTAAAGGGGGTGGAGTTAGTGTGGCCCATTTACCATATTTTTGTTTTTTTACTTTTTAGATTTTGTTTAAAAAATATAATCATAATAATCAAATAAACATGGAATATTGGTGTGTCATTAATGATATATCTACAAATGAAATAAAAAATGTCGTATTATTCTAAATAGAATTCATGTGTTACTTTAAATAGATTCATATAATTTTAAATATTTATGAATTACGAAAAAATGTATGAGTTAAAAAGTATTCATTTGAGGATAGGCAGTCTTAGGCGAAAATAGGCTCATATTTTTTTATATTTATGATTATATAAATATTTTATTGAGAAAACACACAAACTGTACGAAAACACATTACTACTTATAAAACAACATTACATAATTAAAGCATAAAAACTTTTATATACTACCTGAATATTTTATTTAAAACATGACAAAAATTGTACTTGTACGATAATTTATTTAACTATTTTTTAAACTACTTTAATATTTTATTTAGTATGTAAACTTCTTTTGAAATTAATAAAAATATTTGTATAATTCATATTTTTTATGAGTGCATTGTGTTTTAGACATAAACAATAACAATCTTTTTTACACGTGAAATGTCATTGGTTGGTGTGGCAGGCGTCTGCCAACTCCCTTTTTTAATAGAGAATAAAGGGCTCAATCTACTAATTAATCATATGAGAATTGCCTAGGTAATTAGCTATAAACCAAGTGAAAACATTTACAACACACCTGAACTGCCATCATTAGACATGATCGTGCAAAAGGACATGTGTACCAACATATACTGCACACATGCCGCCAAAAAGAACATTGGCGATAAGGTTGCCCACAAGTGACATCGTCATCACAAATTGTTGAGAGAGATTATGAGGACAGTAAATCTCCACCTTCGATCCAGTGGGGCCAGCTCGTCGAAAGAGGACGAACCAATAGAATAGCACCACATGTGCCTGCTTAAGACATCTTGAGCACATCGAGACACTGTCTCTTGTGAAATCCAATATATTTGAAGCCCATAAGCAAGCCTCCTACATACCTTAGTTGCCCCACATCTCCGTTATAGGGAACGTCGATGTGACGACAACAGGGCAAGGATAGTAACCCCACATCACACGTCCTCCCTCGTTGCCTCATCGACTGCACAAGGGGCACCATACCTCGTCGGATGTCTAGATTCGCGAGCAACAACAGCTAGCAACTCTTCGCCGATGCCCAACACCAAGGCAGAGATGGACAGGAGCAGCAACACAATTATTCCTCAACTGGCACTTCCTCAACACCGTCGACCAGAGCTCTCAAATGCCACACTAGTACACCAGGGATGGGATTCAAGGTCTCTCCACCTTCAATCCAGTCGGACCAGCTCGTCGAAAGAGGATGAACCAATAGAATAGCACCACATGTACCTGCTTAAGACGTCGTGAGCACACCGAGACACTGTCACTGGTGAAATCCAATAGATTTGAAGTGCATAAGCAAGCCTCCTACATACCTTAGTAGCCCCACATCTCCATTTTAGGGAACGACGATGTGACGACAACATGGCAAGGACAACAACCCCACATCACACGACCGCCCTTCTCGCCTCATCGACCATACAGGGGGCACCAAACCTCATTAGATGTCCAAATTCGCGGGCAACAACAACTAGCAACTCTTCACCGATGCCCAACACCAAGGCGGAGATGGACATGAGCAGCAACACAATTATTCCTCAATTGGCACCTCCTCAACACCGCTGACAGAGCTCTCAAACACCACGCTAGTACACTAGGGATGGGATCAAGTCGTCTCCACCTTCGATCCAATCGTACCAGCTCGTCGAAAGAGCATGAACCAATAGAATAGCACCATATGTGCCTACTTAAGACGTCTTGAGCACATCGAGATACCGTTGCTAGTGAAATCCAACAGATTTGAAGCCCATAAGCAAGTCTCCTACATACCTTAGTAGCCCCACATCTCTGTTTTAGGGAATGTCGATGTGACGACAACCGGGCAAGGACAACAACCCCACATCACACATTTGCCCTTGTCGCCTCATCGACCACACAAGGGGCACCAAATCTCGTCGGATGTCCAGATTCGCGGGCAACAACTAGCAACTCTTCTCCGATGCCCAACACCAAGGCGGAGATGGACAGGAGCCGCACCATAATTATTCCTCAACTAGCACCTCCTCAACGCCGCCGACTAGAGCTCTCAAACGGCATGCTAGTACAGCAGGGATGGGATTCAAGGTCTCCCGACCCTCCTGCCACCGGAGCAACTGTCGGAGGGTGAGGGAACCACCGGAATCATCGTAGGATACGGTTGTCGCCTTTGAGTTCGGCTCTATCTCATTTGCGACCGGTTGTTGTTGAAATAGTCTATCATAAAATGTTCTTAATAGGGCATCCAAAACCTCCAATCTACTTGATCACACTACATACAAATGACATGGACAGATATGCATCGTGCATCTTCTGTGTGTGCTTATTTTTGTCCATTGCTCAATTCAATTCATGATGATAATTGACACATCAATCAAACAATCCACTGGTACAGATATGTCATGCTTATCTTTGCTCAAATCTATTCCTCCATGTTGATGCCGAATTGCGGCGGCGAAGAGGGCACCAATTACTGTCCTGGTGGATGTATAAACCAGATGTACAAGGATAAAAGTATTGTAGAGACAAAGGTAAAAACTATTAAAAGTAAATGAAATAAATGAAAATGAGAATTGTGTATCCTACATTGTAGAGATTAGACTCAGAGAGAATTCAGTTCATAGTAAGAATATATCAAGTGTGCCGGTGCGACGGTAATACGGGTTGCCTTGTATCATACTCGTACTATTTGATATGTGTGTTCTGTAGGCAGATCACCCAAAAGTTATGAAACTCCTCCTCTCGGGATTATATTTCATTCTGTGGTACTGCTTTACCATTTCCATAGAGTGGCTTTTTCCATAATTAAGGTCCTTCGATAGGTTTCGTGGATCACTACTATCTCATATTGCGTTCGGTCCTCATAGATATCTCCGCATGTCATGACGGAGGTCACAGATTTCCTAAACAATATGTGTTACCTATGTAGGTCTTGAGATCCTATTGTCTGGGCCCTTAAATTGGACAACATACTAGACATATCATACTACTACAAATATGAATGACGACATATAGATTAGGCACATATGAATCTTACCACTCACCTACATCTCCCACGCCTATGGGGAATTACTCACACATCATAAGACAGAAAGCAATCACACCAGATATTAAATCCATGAAAATCATATCGATAATACCGTGAAGATCCACAATAAGATGAAATGGATAATTCAACTAGTCTTGATCTCGAGATGAGAGTGAATAGAGTTTACAACTTGTTGCCAAAACTAGGAATTGCTCTTACAATTGTGAAGGATGAGAGGATGATGGAGATGGAAAGACCAAAACTAAGAAAATCTCTAAAGGTTCTTCGGATCCCTTCTTCTTTTGTTCTGGATGTGGTGGCGGCGGATAGGGTTCTCTTCTTACCTGGGTTTCTTAATGAAAGTGTCTTGTATAGAAGTGGTGGAGTTGTTGGCACTTCAAACGACCGCTCATACGAGTGCTTGCAGACGTATGGAAGGCCGTCTTTTGCTCTATTGCGCCTGGTGGCTTGGCTCTCCACAAGGAAGTTGCTCCATTTGGCTTGATTGGCAGTAATTCTCCTTGGTTTCCTTTCATATATGATATTTCCTGCCAAACAATGGAAAAATGGATTTTCTTCTCTTTTGAAGGATAAACGGATAGAGATAATCAATAAGTAACAATGTTCCGATGAAACCAAATAAGAATCACTTGAAAAACATCACAAATTCTCGATCCATCAACTCCCCGAAGCTTAAAACATTCTCTTCCTCGATCAAATGAGAAATCAAGAGAATGAAATGGAGCTTGATTGAGTAGAAAAAAGTTTTACCTGCGCGAGAGAATATGATATATGCATCCTCACTTGTCCTCCAATGTCATTCAAGAAAGTATTCACATTTGAATAGTTGCGCTCAATCTCATTGCCTAACGTGGTAGAGTTTCCTATCACTAGTTATAATTTCTCAAACCAATTTTTTCATTGTTAAGAAAGTATTACACAAGCGAAAAAAATTCTTTCTTTGGATGGACATTCTTTTTTACTCTCTTCATAAAACAAAATGCATTAGGCGGTTTTTAAAATGAAGAGAGCAAAGAATTCAAGCATTTAATTAACACCCACTAGTAGCTCCTAGTCATGGCTTTCAAACACATCTCTCAATCATTATTCTTTAGAACTGTAACTCTTGGTGACGGGGTTATGCCAAAATTTACTATATGCAATTCGTTTTCCGTATGGCTTAATTTTGTGCACTCTAGATCAAGAATGGTTGTCTCTTTCGAACTCAGCGATCGGTGCTTCGTATTGACCACATACACATTTCCTTGGAGATGGTCGATCATTTACCACTCAATCTCCAAGTCCGTGACGGTATCGCAGTTATGCGAATTATCTCAACATATAGCAATGGAACATAAAGCCAGCAAAGAGTTGAAAGCCCCATGATTTTATTATTGCAAATAAATTTCGGCACATCCTCAATCATTTCAAATATTCATTCCTCCAAATATTTTGATCAATAGGTGTTATGAAGACAATCAAATTCAGCACTATGGAGTTGAAGTGTTGGAATGCTCGTTCTCTTAAAAAATTTGGGCCCCTAAGTTTTTCTTGTAATTCATGTTAGAGCAAGATCATGCTTCACTACAAGGTTTCACTAGCAAAAAATAAGTTGGGAGTTATGAATAAATGATATTCTACTAACGAGGGGAACTAACTCAAGTGCAGCGAGCCAAATGAAAATTCTTTCTCAAATAATATTGCGAGCTAGACAACAGATTATGCATATATCATACCTTCTCGAGTTTGCTCACTTCTTCCCTCGGTAAATTCTCTAGTTCATTTTGTTCATTTCAAACTTGCTATTGGTGAACAAATCTGTGGGCTTGAAGAAACAAAACACAAACAAAGAGGATTCCAACGAAGCAAGGGCAACACTTGCTCTACAGATTTATTGTGCAAACTGGAAAATAAACATGCTAATAAAATGAAAAATAAGAAAAAGTAAAATATGTATGTATGGATAACTAGGGTATGAGCTCCCCCAAGCTTAAGCTCTTGGCCTACTCTCTAGTCCATGTCCTCGTCATCGTTGCCCCTTGGAGCAGTATGAGGCCACTGCATCTGAGATGGGCCACTAGAGGACTGACCTCCCGTGCCAGGGTGTATTGATGATGATGTATCGAGTACATGCTTGTTATACCTCAAGATCATATGTTGAGTTCTAACCCTAAGGTGATTAATTGTGATACTCCCCCTACAGGCTAAACCCTCTGGCTTATATACACTACAAACAAAAGACACATCCGTGACATTATGGCCCGAATGAGAACTTTTTTTGTCATGGTTATGACACTTCAATGACGATAATTGTGAAAAAAACATGAATCATCATAGATGTGGTGGGCTCCTACTTCTATGACAGAAAATGGGATTTTCATCCAGGGTGGTCTGGAGACAAACTCGCATAACATTTTTTGGGCTGTCCATGACATAAAAATTGTGGTAGAAGTGAGGGCAAAGATAATTTCGGGGAGTTCCCGGTTACGGTGGGTGGTCGGGGCCGAGCGATGTAGTGTGGTTTTGCTTGTTTCTCTTGTACGCACGTGTGTCCAGGCGTCCGCTAACTGAACCCGAATGAGGCATTCCCTTATTGAACCCGAGCAATCGCATTAGGTATGTACTGAAGCCGATCGATCCCTTTGCTACTAAATGAACCCGACCAATTCCTTTGGTGCTAACTGAACTCGACCTATTCCTTTGCTACTAATTGAACCCGATCGATCCCTTTGCTTCTTACTAAAGCCGATTGATCCCCCGTGCGAGACGTAGCTAGCTGGTTGGGTTGCCTCTCAATGATCAGTGCACGTTGCTGCAGCGCGCGCGATACGTGGAACGAGTCAAGACTTGCATCGATCGAGCCCCTTGTGCGAGACGTGGTAAGTTTACCTAACCGGTTGGTTGGCTATGGATGAACAGTTCCTGGTGGGGTTGGATGAATAGGACCCCATGGTAGTATGAGGTTGCCGCTGGATGAACAAGACCCCGAGGAGGATACCACACCCTAGCCGACCGGGGGTGGATGAATAAGACCTCGTCGAGGCTGGATGAACAGTAGCAGGTTGAGGTTAGAGGAAGATGGTGGATGAACAATAACTGGTGGAAGCTGGAGGAAGTGGACGGTGGATGAACAATAGCCCGTGGAGTCCCGTTTTGCGGCATGCCACACCCCTCTCGATGAACAGGACCCCGTTTTGACCATAGGCGCATGAAGAGAAGTCCGTTTCCTCCATTTTGTGGTACGCTAGACCCCTCTCCATCAACAGGACCCCGTTTCGACAGTAGGAGGTTGAACAGAAGTCCGTTCTTATTATTTTGGTACACCAGACCCTTACCGATGTACAGGACCCCGTTCCAACCGAAGCCAGTCGAAGAGAACTCCGTTTTCTCCGTTTTGCGGTACGCCAGACCACAAGTCGATGAACATGACCCTGTTTTGGTTATTCGTCCAAGCCGGTTGGCTCCAGATGAACATGACGCATTCCATCCCAGCCAGTTGTCTCCCGATGAACACAGTGTGTTTCTCCATTCCGACCCAGCTGGGTGGCTACCGATGAACAAGATGTTGTGTCTCTGTTCCGACCCAGCCGGTTGGCTGCCAATGAATAGGACCCCATTGCTACCATCCATTGCCTCTCCATGTATACGTGTCATGGCCGTACGTATCCGCGAGTACGGGGTCGAGACCCCACCTGTATGTATGTACGTGGTTGTATTTTTTTTCGTATGGTTGTACGTACATGTATACAATTTAGAGAGGACTACATGAACTCCTATGCCGGGGGCTCTACTACGACACGTGCAACAACTTACTAGGTTGCGGTTCATAGTTGTAGAGAGATCGATCACCAGTATGTACGTACACATTCCCGACCAGACAGACAATGCTACGTACTCTTCGACCGAGTGTGTCCTAGCTATCAGGGAGGATAAGGAGGAACTTCCTTGCGTGCAAAGATATAACTGGTGGGTCCCACCTGTTAGGGGGAGGAATCATTTTCTTCACATAATAAGGAGGCACTTCCTTTCATGCGAAAATATAGCTGGTGGGTCCCAGCTGTCAGGTGGTGTCATTTTTTTCTCGTACTTAGGAGGCACTTGCTTGCGTGTGCCTATGGACCATGTGGGTCCCTACTGTCAGCCTCTGCACATACATCCCTCTTCCAATGGTTGTTGTTTCTTGAACACGTTGACCATGACACACAGAGAGCACCAATGAGGTGGACGATGATGTCTACTACACAACTTATTGTTGTAGACTCGTGTTGGGCTCCAAGGGCAGAGTTTTATAGGACAGTACCAACTATCCCTCAAGTGGATGACCTATGGTTTATCAATTCATGGGAGGCATAGGATGAAGATAGTCTCTCTCAAACAAGCCCTGCATTCAAATACAAGAAATCTCTTGTGTCCCCAACACACCCAATATAATGGCAAATTGTATAGGTGCACTAGTTCGGCGAAGAGATAGTGATACACGTGTAGTATGGATAGTAAATATAGGTTTTTGTAATATGAAAATATGAAAACAGCAAGGAAGAAAGTGATAGGAGCACAAAATGTGATGATGGATGCATCATCGGAAGTCCCTGTTGATGTTTTCTTGAGGAAAATTGAACTTATTTATAGTTTCTTGTAGTTGATCCTCATTCTGATAGATACCGGATATATCTAATTTTTCATTGATAACTTGTTCGACATGCTTACCTTTTTCTTGAGTAGCTTATTTGAATTTTTCCATGTCGTCAATATGATATATTTTTTTAATGGGCTTTACTGGCTCCTCAATATTCCACTGTTCTTTAGCAGTCATAATCTTTTATATAAGTGATGTTCCTTCTTCAAGAGTCAGAGACATAAATCTACCTCCTGCACTCAGATCAAGAATAGATATCGGTTAATCATTAATTCCATGATAAAACATATGAAGTATAACATGTTCAGCATACGGTGGTTAGGGCATAAATTGAAAATTTTAGGATATCTTCCCTGGGACCCATATAGACATTGAACCTCTTCTTGAACGAATAAGGGGAGGTTTCTTCGTAATTTAGTAATCCTTGAGCCTGGAAGGAATTCAGCCATAAATTTATCAGCACAGTTTAGCCAGCTGGTTATACTTCCTTGGGGTAATAGACTATACCATCATCACATTTTAGAGAAAACCTAAAGAGTCTTATGTCGGAGGGATTGCCCACGGGTAGTCTCATCCACACCTATTAGAGTTTCAAGACATCAGGGCTAGTAAAGTCCCTCGCACCTTCCGGACGTGCGGCCGACTCCTTGTGCCGGCTGGGCCTAAGCGGCCGGCTGTTGACATTAGATTTTGGCATGGCATAAAAGAAAATGAGATGGCTTCGAGTGAAAGGGTTTTCAGCGTGGAAAGTTTCCCATCACCGAGTGGAACAACTTTGATGTTTAGGTTATCATCATCCGAACCCATCTTAGGGTTCGAAATTGTACTCCGAGTGGCAGAATTCAGTGTTCCGAGTGGTTTTCGGCCGATCATGCCTTCAAGAAGACCTCGGATGAAGGAGCACTCTAAAGCAATTGTCTTCATCTCGTCGAGAAAATCGATTATTATATATAAATGATCTCAATCCGAGTTCATATGTAAAAGTTAGAGGCGATACACTGCAGACTGAAACTAAACGGAAATATGGCGTGAGGTACCACACACCCTGTCTGATGGGTCACGCGAGCAATTCGTACCTTAAGAAGGCCTTGAATCGGATAATGTTCAACACGAGAATGTTTCGCCTCGTCGAGCCGATCGATTTTCATATATAAATCTTCTCAATCCGAGGTCGTATGAGACCTGGAGAGACAAATCAAGATCAGGCTATGTTTTCAGTCGGGAAATCCGAGTGAAAAGCTTACCATCCGAGTGAAAACTTACCGATCGAGTGAAAGTTTGTCATCCGAGTGAACGTATTATCATCCGAGTGAAAATATAGTCATCCGAGTGAAATTTTCCTCCAGGTGAAAATATTCCGAGTGAAAGGATTACCGTCGGAACGAAAACTTATCGATCGAGTAAGATATTGCCTTCCGAGTGAAAATATAGTCATCCTAGTGAAACATTCTAACATCAGAGTGAAAAAGCCCAGTTGGACGATTCGAGGGAAAGACTCTAATATCCGAGTCGATGAGCTCGAATCCGAGTGACACTGAACATGTGCCCGAAAGTTTATCAAGATGACCTCGGATGGAAAAGTTTTCAACACGGGAGTTGTGCGTATTGTCAAAACGGTAAACCTTGGGTTTGGAGTCGCCATCATCTAAGATAGTATACGGCCTACAAATTCACTACGAGACTCGGACAGTACAGTCAGCTACAAGACCTAGTCTGACTGGAAGGTAAAAGATGACCACGTAAAGTATTCAAGATGGCCTTGTTTGGAGAAGTGATCAACACGAGAGTTGTTTGTCTTGTCGAGGCGCACAAATTTGATATTTGGGCTGTCTTGATTGTGGTTCGTATGGAAATTTGACGGCCCGCGCAAGAAGGAAGATAGAGTTTGGGCCAGATTTAGACTGAATCCGTGTTGGAATAGAACTAGGACTCCAGGACGTGAATTGATGTAATTTTTTGTGTAAGGAAATCCTATATGAATCCTTTACTTGTACGGGAAGTCTAGCCGCCTCTTGTATATGTTGGTGGTGACGGCCGATTGAACAACACACAATCAAACAAATCAATATACTACTTTTTCAGTCTACGTTTTATCTCGGCATCGTTTTTCTCTCTCGTTCTTCGTTGTTCTTCGTGTTTGAGAGCTGCGAGTTCTTAGGCTCTAGGGGCGAGCGAATCGACCTAGGGCATCCCACATTCGCCGCACTCCCTGACAGGGTCCCTCCCGGGCGTGCGGGGTTTCGGGTCTCAAAAGTGCCCGCCGACTGTCCTACGTATCGCGCTGTCGGTCGGGTCTCCTTCGATGTGAGGTGCGGTGCATCACCCCCGGCGTCTAGGGCACACGTGACATGTTCGTGTGTCAACACACTTTTTGGAGACTCCGCTGGGGAACAAAGATCAATCGTCATCATCCACCATGTCTGGTATTCCCAAGCCATCTGAGGTATACGCCGATAACATCATTAAGCCCAGTCTTGATGAGATATCGGCTGATCATCGCCAAGTCTATGAGGAGTACAAGAAGGCGCATGAAGAGAAGGATTTGCAGGAGTTCCTTGCAAAATTCAAGAAGAATCGCCAAAGCAACATCACTCCGATTGAAGAAATAAAGTCCCCTCCTCTTCAAGCTGAGCAGGTTAAACCCTCTATGACTACTACCTTTTCTCCTAAGTAGTGGGCTGAGATGGAGAGTCGTATTGCTGATGGTAACAATCTGGTCTATCAAACTTTCATTGAAAATACTAATGCCTAGAATAATATATCTCAATCGTCTAGTGGTAATGATGGTGTAGCTGCTAGTATGCAAAACCCTAATCTGGCTTTACCTATTGCATCAGCGCCTCCCATGCCGATGGCTTATTACCCTACCCATGCAAATTAGATTGTGGCTGCGCCCATTAGTCCTATCATGAGCATGCCAGGTTCGGTGGCAACATCGAACCAAACCCTACCTACAGCTACAACCACTCGACCACTACCAAATTATGGGTCGACATACATGCCACAATTCCTACCTATAGCTAGTAGTCCTAATCCTCCTATGCCACAACAGCAAGCTTCATCGTCTACTACAGACGATGCCCTAGCTAATTTTAGAGAGGAGATGGCTAAGATGCTTCGAGAGAATTTTGGAGTTGAGTTACCTCGGAATCGGATTTACCAAAAGCCGTACCCCGAGTACTTTGATGCCATCCAGTGCCCTCCGGGATATAAAATTCTAGATTTTGTTAAGTTTAATGGAGAAGGCACAAAAACCACATGGGAGCAAGTTAGTCAATATTTAGCACAATTAGGTGAGGTAGGCTCACTAAATGAATTAAAAGTGCGTCTATTTCCTTTGTCATTAACTGGTACTGCATTTTCATGGTTTTCTTCTTTATCACATGGTTCCATTCGTGTTTGGTCGCAGCTAGAGCAGAAATTTCATGTTCACTTTTATAGCGGTGACAATGAACTCAAGTTATCACATCTAACATCGGTTAAACCTAAGCATGGTGAATCGGTCTCCGATTACGTCAAGAGATTCGGAGAAACAAAAAACCGGTGTTATAGTTTGGTGATAACCGAGAGAGACTTGGCAGACCTAGTGTTGAGTGGTCTGAGAACTCCCATTAGAGAAAAGCTAGAAGGCTATGAGTTCTTAAATATCAACCAAGACTTACAAAGGGCTTTGGCTCAGGAAAGCCGAAGCAAAGATATCAAAGAAGTGCATAGATATAAAGTCGATCGTCCAAAGATGAATATGGTTGAATATGATAGTGATCACTCGGACGACGAGGGTGATATTTATGCTACTGAACCCTTTCCTTGCAATGATCTAAAACCGATTCATAAGAATCATGATGAAGAGATGATGTTTACTTTTAACATTGCTAAGTGTGATAAAATATTTGATGCTTTGTTGCAAGCTAAAATTATTAGAATATCTCATACTTAACTGCCGTTTGAAGAGCTGAAATGGCATGCTTATTGCAAGTATCATAATTCTTTTTCTCATGCTACTAACGATTGCAATGTTTTTCGACGTCAGATACAATCACTATTGCAGGATGCTGCTAATGCGACACTACGATGAGAGACCCTTCAACGAAACTGTGTGCAATGGCAGAATCGCAAACGATGGTGTAAAAAACCATCAAAAAAGGTGCAAAACATTTGCAATGGCGGAGCCATCAAACACGGTTCAGATCTTAGTTGTGTGTGCGATTCAGGGCATATGGTTCAGTTCAGTTAACTGTTTGCGATGAGGAGGAACAAAAGAAACGGGCAGCCAGATGGAGATGTGTGCGATATACAGCATACAGTTCACTCGGATGAACTGTTTGTGATTAGGCAACACAAAAGAAACGGTCGGCCAGATGAAGGTGTGTGCGATATACGGCATGAGATTCACTCAGATGAATTGTTTGCGTTGAGGCATGAGAACGGAAACGGTTCAACTTAACAAGATGTGTGTGATACGCGACAAACATGTTTGTAATAAGAAATGTGTGTGAAGATCGATAATAACACAGACGATTGCTGCTAATCATACGTGTGTGTTGTGCGATGTGATTTCATACAGAACAACAACAACAATATATAAGGTTGCGCTATTCGTCACCCTGGGTGAGGAATAGTTATTCTTCACCCCACCTCTATTTTAAGATCAATGCACAGTAATTTTACATTCCTTAAATTTCGTCTTATTTCAGACATAAAAAGAGAACGTAAGTAAATATATAGTCGCCGTAAAAAATATTTTATGTTACGTAAATTATAGATGTAAAAACATAGTGTAAAATGTACATAAAATGTAATTTTTCTGGTCTTCTGACCTTTTTTTAATACCAAATTTGACGCAGTGAATCAATATGACCGTAACTATTTGTATTTGAAACATAATTTATTTATGAAATGATCGTAATATTACCTCGGGTGAAGAATAATTTATTCTACACCCTGGATGATGAATAGTAACACTATATATATAGGGAAAATGCATATTACCATTTAGTGGTAGTTACCTCCACTATAAGGACATGCTTGCGTAACCAAATTATAAGGACATGCTTGCATAACCAAATTAAACATCCACTTACAGAGGTGGCTACTACAACCATGGCATTTGCACACACAAAAGTAAACTATTAGATGCATAATTACATAGGTGGCTACTACACACATGCCATTTCCACAAACCAATGAAGTAAACTATATATTACATGCATGATTAACTAGCATAAACGATCATCTGATCATCATCTACTTCTTGTGACGCTTGCTCTGCTTGTGGCTCGATCCGGGCTCGTCGATTTGGGTAATGAGGCACTTCCTCATGTCAACGATACACCTGTGCATCTCGTAGCATGTGTACACGCTCTTGGCCGCGAACCTGAGGTGAGGTTCATCCAGTTGCCGCATCCAGACCCTGTGCCAGTATAGGGGACTTGTTCTCTGAGGCGAGTTCGACTAGGGAGTCCTTCGTGCTGTCCCAGAACCTGTAGTGGTCACAGATTTCGACAAGGTTCTTGCAGGCCAAGCCCGTAACACTGAGCGCATTTACATCGTCTTTGGTTTCCACCATGGCGAACTTGTAGTCGGTGCTTGATACGTCCATTTTGCATCATGCTTTTATATCGATATTTATTGCATTATGGGCTGTTATTACACATTATGTCACAATACTTATGCTTATTCTCTCTTATTTTACAAGGTTTACATAAGGAGGGAGAATGCTGGCAGCTGGAATTCTGGGCTAGAAAAGGAGCAAATATTAGAGACCTATTATGCACAACTCCAAAAGTCATGAAACTCCAGGGAAGTTATTTTTGGAAATAATAAAAAATATTGAGCGTAAGAAATACCAGAGGGGGCCCACACCCCTGGCACGAGGGTGGGGGGCGCGCCCTACCCCCCTGGGCACGCCCCCTGCCTCGTGGGCCCCCTGGTGGCCCTCTGGTGTCCATCTTCTGCTATATGAAGTCTTTCGTCCGAAGAAAAATCATAAGCAAGCTTTCGGGATGAGACTCCGCCACCACAAGGCGGAACCTTGGAAGAACCAATCTAGGGCTCTGGCGGAGCTGTTCTGCCAGGGACACTTCCCTCCGGGAGGGGGAAATCATCGCCATCGTCATCACCAACGCTCCTCTCATCGGGAGGGGGCCAATATCCATCGACATCTTCATTAGCACTATCTCCTCTCAAACCCTAGTTCATCTCTTGTATCCAATTCTTGTCTCTAAGTCTGCGATTGGTACTTGTAGGTTGCTAGTAGTGTTGATTACTCCTTGTGGATGATTCTAGTTGGTTTATTTGGTGGAAGATCATATGTTCATATCCTTTATGCATATTAATACTCCTCTGATTATGAACATGAATATGCTTTGTGAGTAGTTACGTTTGTTCCTGAGGACATGCGAGAAGTCTTGTTATTATTAGTCATGTGAATTTGGTATTCGTTCGATATTTTGATGAGATGTATGTTGTCTCTCCTCTAGTGGTGTTATGTGAACGTCGACTACATGACACTTCACCATTATTTGGGCGTAGAGGAAGGCATTGGGAAGTAATAAGTAGATGATGGGTTTCTAGAGTGACAGAAGCTTAAACCCTAGTTTATGCGTTACTTCATAAGGGGCTGATTTGGATCCATATGTTTCATGCTATGGTTAGGTTTACCTTAATACTTCTTTTGTAGTTGCGGATGCTTGCAATAGGGGTTAATCATAAGTGGGATGCTTGTCCAAGTAAGGATAGCACCCAAGCACTGGTCCACCCACATATCAAATTATCAAAGTACCGAACACGAATCATATGAACGTGATGAAAACTAGCTTGATGATAATTCCCATGTGTCCTCGGGAACGCTTTTCTCTATATAAGAGTTTGTCCAGGCTTGTCCGTTGCTACAAAAAGGATTGGGCCACCTTGCTGCACTTTATTTACTATTGTTGCTTGTAGCTCGTTACAAATTATCTTATCACAAAACTATATGTTACCTATAATTTCAGTGCTTGCAGAGAATACCTTGCTGAAAACCGCTTATCATTTCCTTCTGCTCCTCGTTCGGTTCGACACTCTTACTTATCGAAAGGACTACGATATATCCCCTATACTTGTGGGTCATCAAGACTCTTTTCTGGCGCCGTTGCCGGGGAGTGAAGCGCCTTTGGTAAGGAAAAATTTATATACTATGCTGAAATTTACTGTCACTGGTTAGTATGGAAAGTAATCCTCTGAGGGGCTTGTTTAGGGTATCTTCACCTCGACCAGTAGGGGAAAGAGTTGCTCCTCAACTTACTGAACCTACTGAAAATGAAAATTTCTACTTTGAAATTCCTTCCGGTATGGTAGAAAAACCGCTAGCTAATCCTTTTGCAGGAGATGGAACATTACATCCTGATGAGCACCTAATCTATGTGGATGAGGTTTGTGGATTATTTAAGCTTGCAAGTATGCCCGATGATGTTATTAAGAAGAAGGTCTTCCCTTTATCTTTGAAGGGAGATGCATTGACATGGTATAGGCTATGTGATGATATGGGATCATGGAACTACAAAAGATTGAAATTGGAATTTCATCAGAAGTTTTATCCTATGCATCTTGTTCAACGTGATCGTAATTATATATAATTTTTGGCCTCGCGAAGGAGAAACCATCGCTCAATCTTGGGGGTGGCTTAAGTCAATGTTATATTCATGCCCCAATCATGAGCTCTCAAGAGAAATGATTATTCAAAATTTTTATGCTCGGCTTTCTGATAATAATCGCACCATGCTCGATACTTCTTGTGTTAGCTCTTTTATGATGAAGACTATTGAATTCAAATGGGATTTATTGGAAAGAATTAAATGCAACTCTGTAGATTGGGACCTCGATGAAGGTAAGGAGTCAGTTATGAAACCTAAGTTTGATTGTGTTAAATCTTTTATGGATACCGATGTTTTCCGTGAATTTAGCACTAGATATGGACTAGACTCTGAGATAGTTGCTTCTTTCTATGAATCTTTTGCTACTCATGTTGATCTCCCTAAGGAGAAGTGGTTTAAATATCATCCTCCCATAGAAGTAAAAGTAGATGCACCTATTAAAGTTGAAGAAAAGACTATCACTTATAATGATCCTATTGTTCCTACTGTTTTTGTTGAGAAACCACCTTTCCCTGTTAGAATAAAGGATCATGCTAAAGCTTCAACCGTGGTTCGTAAAAGCAATATTAGAACTTATACACCTCCTGAGCAAGTTAAAGTTGAACCTAATATTGCTATTGTTAAAGATCTCTGGTCTGATAATATTGATGGGCATGTTATTTATTTCTGTAATGAAACTGCTAGAATTGCTAAACCTTGTGCTAAAGATAAACATGGACCTGTGGTAGGCATGCCTGTTATTTCTGTTAAAATAGGAGATCATTGTTATCATGTCTTGTGTGATATGGGTGCTAGTGCTAGTGCAATACCTATTGACTTATACAAAGAAATTATGCATGATATTGCACCTGCTGAGTTAGAAGATATTGATGTTACAATTAAGCTTGCTAATAGAGATACTATATCACCAATTGGAATTGTCAGAGATGTTGAAGTCTTGTGTGGGAAAACTAAATATCCTGCTGATTTTCTTGTTCTTGGTTCCCCACAAGATAGCTTTTGTCCCATTCTATTTGGTAGACCCTTCTTGAACACTGTTAATGCTAAGATAGACTGCGAAAAGGATGTTGCTACTATTAGTCTAGGTGCTATGTCTCATGAGTTTAATTAATCTAAATTTCGTAGACAACACCGTGAACAGGAATTGCCTAGTAAAGATGAAATTATTGGTCTTGCTTCTATTGCCGTGCCTCCTAGTGATGCTTTAGAACAATATTTGCTAGACCATGAAAATGAAATGTTTATGAATGAAAGAAGGGAAATAGATGAAGTCTTCTTTAAACAAGGACCTATTCTGAAAAACAACTTGCCTTTTGAAATCTTAGGGGATCCTCCTCCACCCAAGGGTGATCTCGTGTTTAAGCTTAAACCATTGCCTGATACTCTTAAACATGCTTATCTTGATGAAAAGAAGATATATCATGTTATTATTAGTGCTAACCTTTTAGAAAAGGAGGAACAAAAATTATTGAAAACTCTAAAAAAGCACCGTGATGCTATTGGATATACTCTTGACGATCTTAAGGGCATTAGTCCCACTCTATGTCAACATAAAATAAATTTGGAGAAAGATGCCAAACCAGTTATTGATCACCAATGATGGCTGAATACTAAAATGAAAGAAGTGGTAAGAAAGGAAATACTAAAGCTCCTTGAGGCAGGTATAATCTATCCCGTTGCTGATAGTCAGTGGGTAAGTCCTGTCCATTGTGTTCCTAAGAAGGGAGGTATTACTGTCGTTCCTAACGATAAAGATGAATTGATTCTCCAAAGAGTTATTACAGGTTATAGGATGGTAATTGATTTCTCCAAATTAAATAAGGCTACTAAAAAAGATCATTACCCCTTACCTTTTATTTATCAAATGCTAGAAAGATTATCCAAACATACACATTTTTTCTTTCTGGTTTCTCTCAAATACCTGTGTTAGATGATTATCAAGCTAAGACCACATTTACTTGCCCTTTCGGCACTTTTTCTTATAGACGTATGCCTTTTGGTTTATGTAATGCACGTGCTACCTTTCAAAGATGCATGATGGCTATATTCTCTGACTTTTGTGAAAAGATTTGTGAGGTTCTCATGGATGATTTCTCCGTTTATGGATCCTCTTTTGATGATTGCTTGAGCAACCTTGATCGTGGTTTGCAGAGATGTGAAGAAACTAACCTTGTCCTGAATTGGGAGAAGTGCCACTTTATGGTTAATGAAGGTATTGTCTTGGGGCATAAAATTTCTGAAAGAGGTATTGAAGTTGATAAAGCTAAAGTTGATGCTATTGAAAAGATGCCGTGTCCCAAGGACATTAAAGGTATAAGAAGTTTCCTTGGTCATGTCAGGTTTTATAGGAGGTTCATTAAGGACTTCTCAAAAATTTCACGGCCTCTTTCTAATTTATTACAAAAATATATACCATTTGTCTTTGATAATGATTGTGTAGAAGCATTTGAAATACTTAAGAAAGCATTGATCTCTGCACCTATTGTTCAGCCACCTGATTGGAATTTACCTCTTGAAATTATGTGTGATGCTAGTGACTATGTTGTGGGTGTTGTTCTAGGGAAAAGAGTTGATAAGAAATTAAATGTTATTCAATATGCTAGTAAAACTCTAGACAATGCCCAGAGAAATTATGCTACTACTGAAAAAGAATTCTTAGCAGTTGTATTTGCTTGTGATAAGTTCAGACCTTATATTGTTGATTCTAAAGTAACTATTCAAACTGATCATGCTGCTATTAAATACCTTATGGAAAAGAAAGATGCTAAACCTAGACTTATCAGGTGGGTTCTCTTGCTAAAAGAATTTGATGTGCATATTATTGATAGAAAGGGAGCTGAGAACCCCGTTGCAGACAACTTGTCTAGGTTAGAAAATGTTCTTGATGACCCACTACCTATTGATGATAGCTTTCCTGATGAACAATTAAATCTCATAAATGCTTCTCGTACTGCTCCATGGTATGCTGATTATGCTAATTACATTGTTGCTAAATTTATACCACCTAGTTTCACATACCAGCAAAATAAAAAGTTTTTATATGATTTGAGACATTACTTCTGGGATGACCACATCTTTATAAAGAAGGAGTACATGGTGTTATTAGACGTTGTGTACCTCAGCATGAACAGGAACAGATCCTACGCAAGTGTCACTCCGAGGCTTATGGAGGGCACCACGCTGGAGATTGAACTGCACATAAGGTATTGCAATCCGGTTTTTATTGGCCTACTCTCTTCAAGGATGCCCATAAGTTTGTCTTATCTTGTGATGAATGTCAAAGAATTGGTTATATTAGTAGACGTCAAGAAATGCC
The DNA here is from genome assembly GCF_002162155.2 of Triticum dicoccoides. Taxonomy (NCBI): domain Eukaryota; kingdom Viridiplantae; phylum Streptophyta; class Magnoliopsida; order Poales; family Poaceae; genus Triticum; species Triticum dicoccoides. The sequence continues at coordinate 698,034,400 of NC_041392.1, read as the reverse complement.
TATGAATTATTCACTTGTTATTGAACCATTTGATGGTTGGGGCTTTGATTATATGGGACCGTTTCCTGCCTCTAATGGGTATACTCATATTTTAGTTGTTGTTGATTACGTTACTAAGTGGGTAGAAGCTATTCCAACTAGTAGTGTTGATCATAACACCTCTATTAAGATGCTTAAAGAAGTTATTTTTCCAAGGTTTGTAGTCCCTAGATATTTAATGATTGATGGTGGTTCACATTTTATTCATGGTGCTTTCCGTAAAATGCTTGCTAAGTACGATGTTAATCAAAGAATTGCATCTCCATATCACCCACAGTCTAGTGGTCAAGTAGAATTGAGTAACAGAGAGCTCAAATTAATTTTGCAAAAGACTGTTAATAGATCTAGAAAGAATTGGTCCAAGAAACTTGATGATGCATTATGGGCATATAGAACTGCATATAAAAATCGTATGGGTATGTCTCCGTATAAAATGGATTATGGAAAAGCATGTCATCTACCTCTCGAACTAGAACATAAGGCATATTGGGCCATTAAAGAGCTCAATTATGATTTCAAACTTGCTAGTGAGAAGAGGTTATTTGACATTATCTCACTTGATGAATGGAGAACCCAAGCCTATGAGAATGCCAAGCTGTTTAAAGAAAAAGTTAAAAGATGGCATGACAAAAGAATACAAAAGCATGAGTTTAATGTAGGTGATTATGTATTGCTATACAACTCTCGTTTAAGATTTTTTGCAGGAAAACTTCTCTCTAAATGGAAAGGTCCTTACGTTATCGAGGAGGTATATAATTCCGATGCCATAAAAATCAACAACTTCGAAGGCACAAATCGGAAGGTGGTGAACGGTCAAAGAATCAAACATTACATCTCAGGTAATCCTATAAATGTTGAAACCAATGTTATTGAAACCGTGACCATGGAAGAATACATAAGGGACACTTTCCAGAATGTTTCAGACTCCGAAAAGGAATAGGTATGTCGTACGGTAAGTAAACCGACTCCAAAATAGTTCTAATGGCAATTTTTCTCCGTTTTGGAATATTTAGAAAAATAGAAAAATAAGAAGCAGTCCGGGAAGAACACGAGGGCTCCACGAGGGTGGAGGGCGCGCCCTACCCCCATGTGCGCGCCCCCTGCGTCGTGGGCACCTCGTGTGCTCTCCGGACTCCGTTTTCTTGCACGATACGTATTTTGGTCGGTGAAAATTCATTATATAATCTCCCGAAGATTTTGACTCCTGTATCACGCAATTGTCCTCTATTCTCGTTTCGAGCTGTTTTTCTGACATATCTAGATCATCATGACGTCTCCAAGTGCCCCCAAGGACAAGTTCTTCGAGAAGGTCATCAACCCCTACCTCGCGGAGGTGCTACAACACCCTCGAACCATTGAGATGCATCAGGGGGTGCTACACATCCGCGATGTTGAGGGACCAAGGAGGACCGGAAGCGTGGAGACAAGGCTCGAGGCAATGGAGCAACAAGTTTTCAAGTGCCGGGAGATGGTGGAGCGTGGACTCGACTCCAATCACATAATGATCATGGAGTTCACCAACAACCACAAGCTGGACGCCAAGGACATTGGGGAGGCCATCTTCAAGCTTCACGAGAAAATCAAGCACTCCAAGCCCAGATCTATGACCTGCAAAACCAAAATTATGAGTATGAATATAGATTCAAGAGAATGAGTTTGGCTATAGATTGGAGGATCCTGGAGACTCGATCATCCTTCTATGACGGTGAGCCTATGCCTTGGAAGATGGACGACAAGCCTACTTCATCAACAACCCCATTCCACTTCTAAGGAAGGAGACATAATCACATGGGTATGGGAACTCCCCTTGGCAACTGCCAAGCTTGGGGGAGGTGCCCCGTTATCGTATCACCATCACACTCCTATCTTTACCGTTTTTCTTAGTTCGATCCTTTTAGTAATATCATTATCTAGTAGAATAAAGTTTATGGCATGATCTAGTTTTGAGTTCTACTTTATGATCCTTCTATGTAATCGAGTCCGTGAGCTATACAATAAAGATTAGTGTTGAGTCAATGGCTTGATTATCTTGCTATGATCTTGAGTGAATAAAATAAAAGGGAAAAGAATAAAAAGAAACAAAGAGATCATATTGATCTTATGGGGAGTAATGACTTCACATAGAAAGAGTATGATGATTAAAAGTTGTTGAGAGTTGACAAACATAGCTTTGATCATCGTTGCAATTAATAGGGAGTAATAAAGAAAGAGAGGTTTCACATATAAATATACTATCTTGGACATCTTTTATGATTGGGAGCACTCATTAAAATATGACATGCTAAAGAGTTGATGTTGGATAAGGAAGACAACGTAATGGGTTATGTTTTCTTATATCTGAGATAAAGTATATTGTCATGGATCATCCAACATGTTGAGCTTGCCTTTCCCCCTCGTGCTAGCCAAATTCTTTGCACCAAGTAGAGATACTACTTGTGTTTACAAATACCCTTAAACCCAGTTTTGCCATGAGAGTCCACCATATCTACCTATGGATTGAGTAAGATCCTTCAAGTAAGTTTTCATCGGTGCAAGCAATAAAAATTGCTCTCTAAATATGTATGATTGATTAGTGTGGAGGAAATAAGCTTTATACGATCTTGTGAAGTAGAAGAAATAAAAGCGACGGACTGCATAACAAAGGTCTATATCACAAGTGGCAATATAAAGTGACGTTCTTTCACATTAAGATTTTGTGCATCCAATAATAAAACCACATGACAACCTCTACTTCCCTCTGTGAAGGGCCTATCTTTTACTTTTACCTTATGCAAGAGTCATGGTGATCTTCACCTATTCTTTTTACATTTTATCCTTTGGAGAGCACACTGTGTTGGAAAGATCTTCATATATATATATATAATTGGATGTAAGTTAGCATGAACTATTATTGTTGACATTACCCTTGAGGTAAAAGGTTGGGAGGCGGACCTATAAGCCCCTATCTTTCTCTATGTCTGATTAAAACTCCGTAACCACAAGTATTGAGTGAGTGTTAGCAATTGTGAAAGACTAAATGATAGTTGAGTATGTGGACTTGCTAAAAAACTCTGACATGGACTCTTTCCGATGTTATGATAAATTGCAATTGCCTCAGTGACTGAGATTATCATTTGTTAGTTCTCAAGAATGTTTCTGATTCATACTTGACATTGAGAATAGATTATTACTTGAGCATAAGAAATCATATAACTTTATCCATATATGTTGCTGCTATGAGAATAATCATGATCCCCTATACTTGTGGGTCATCAGTGCTGTTGACAAACCTGTTGAAATGGTCGCAAGGCTTTGTCGCCATGCAGTAGTGGTAGATGAGGACATGATGGTGCACGCACAACTGGGCGATGACAACCTTCTGATATATGCCGGGACGACCAACGGTATACAGGAGGTCGATGCCGACCACCTTGTACTTGTCTCGAGCAAGAAACTCCTCAATGTTGTTGATGTAGTCGTCCACCACGGCCGGGTCGATGGTGTACACCGCCGAGAGATCCGTCTCACTCGCGTGGGTCTCCACTCTATGCTCGCCGAACTCCACTAGAGCACCGCTGGACATCCCCTCTCTATGTGTCGTCATGGGTGTGCTTGTTGTGCTGTGGGGCGCGATCGAAAGGTTGAAGAGACTAAGGTTATAATGGACGCAGGATTTAAAGGGGAAGCCTGATGGCAGTTCTAATTTACAACATGTAACTCCATCGTGCCGCACGTAACTACATCGCGTGGCACGCCCAACCGCTGGCAGAGCGCGCACGGAGGGACGCGAGCAGAGCGCTCCGCGGTCGCCTCAATGATGAGCACCGTGCTCTACGATGCCTAACAGTGAGCAGAGCTTGCCGAGGGAAGCGAGCAGAGGCCGGCACAGTGATACATGGCAAATAAGACGAACTGTGCGAGTGATGTCAGAGACATCAAGCACGAATCAGATTAGAGTTGCGTGTGTGATACGTGGCATACAGTTGATCCATCCGAGTTGTTTGTGATGGAATAAGCCATGTGTGTTGCGGGCAAACACTTTCTGGTATATAACCTTAAATTTAACAAAAAAGTGTAATGCATGTTACAAAAATTGTATGGCAGGAAACTATGTTCAAATATGACTGCAATGATATAATCTTTGGCGACATGCATTCGTATTTTATTAGTTAAATCCTACTTATTAACCAGGACAGGGGTATAGTAGGTAATTAAATCGCAAACATTTTTTTGTATTAACCGTATGTGTATGTGTATGTGTCCTTTTGTCCTCCTCTCGCACATCTTGTCACCCCGCTGCTGTAGACGGCTTACACCGCAAGCTTGCGCAGCGCGCGGAGGCGTTCTTTTGGTCAAACGGTGGCGCCAATGAATCGTCGGTGAGCCCGTTCCCGCGCATCCTCGCAGGTTCCCGTGCAAGCTTCCTGCCCGACTCGGTGAAATCCCCCAAAATCCCAATGCTTACCGGCCTGCTATAAAAACCCTCATGGCCGGCGAGTCCTGCTACACATTTTCCCCTCCATCCCTATAGCTTATCTCGTCTTCTTCCCCCACAATCGCCAATGGCACCGGTCCGTCGTCGTTCCTCAGCCACTCCGCCATCATCAGAGGACAGCTCCAGCTGGGAGGCTACACCGCGATGGCGGCGCAGTCCCCGGCGTAGTGTAGTGTGTGTGGCATCCCTGTTGGGTGTGCGCGGAACACCCACCACACGATCCGCCGCCGCTGCCCGTCGGAAGCTGTTGCCGGCCGCCGTTGCTGCCACACCAGCGTCGAAAGCCAGAGCCATCTCCCGCTCTGCCGCCATGGCCCGAAGGCAGGAGGTGGCCGTCATGGACTCCACCCCACTGCCGGCCACCTTGGCCATCACCCGCTCCGCCACCGCAGCCCGAAGGCGGGAGGTGGTGGTCATGGCCGCCACCCCATCGTCGGCCGCCATGGCCGCCAGCCCACCGTCGATCGCCGAAATCATCACCCGCTCCGCCACCGCCACGGAGGTGGAGGCCCGCACATGCGTCAATGACCTTGCGCGCTACATCGAGTTCCTGCGGGAGGAGGAGGAGCACCTCGGCGAGCATGCAAAGAGCCTTACCGCAGCCGTGGCCGCAGCACACACCGACCCAGAGGCGAGGAATTAGGAGATCTACGAGCAGTCCGGCCACTTCGACAGGGATCGTCTGGAGCGGCAGTGGGCATTTGAGCTGGCGAGCGTCGCTGAATGTGCAGCAGCGACATGCACCGTATTGCATTCCTCTAGCTCATCGGTAGGCTCCTCCTCCTCCTCCTCTGCCTCTTACTGAGCGCGCTCGACAGAGGAGAGGCTGCCGGAAGTAGCACAAAGCCCCACTGTGGTAGTAGTAGTATTTAGGGGCTATTTTGTTCAGTTCATCTGACTATAGATGTGTGGTCAAACTGTACAACATACTTAAAATTAGCTAGTATATATAGTTAAACTAGCTATTTGAGTACATGGTTCGCAACAAATGGGGAAAAGTTTGGTCGTTTCAGCGGTCGAGTTGAACTCTTTGTATAAATTAAGAACAATTGCTTAATCTACGAATGAAATCTATGCTTAATTACTGAATTTTAGTTGCAAAAATTAGGATGTGCTAGTGATTTTTAGGTGCATATTTTGGCAAATCACAGTGTTACAAGGATTGACAAATCTTACTAAATTTTTGGTACGTGGTTGCACACGGGCATCCAAAACAACTGTTTGTGTTGAAGTGACGCACAAATCCTGCGCTGGTCTCACTTTGCATACAGGTGTTCTATTTGAACTGTTTGCGATCGAGAGCAGCAGAAATCCCGCTCGGCACATTTTCTCTTGGCTTCCTGGGAAGCTGTTGGTTTGCATACGGGTGTTCTAACTAAAATGTTTGCGATGAATGTTTTATATTAAAAAACCGAATTAAATTGCGGCTTGGGCGCCATTAATGGAGAGGATGCGAGCAAGGCGGGCGGCCATGGAAGTCAAAGGGCTTGCTTCCTAGTGAGCTTGCGCAGCAGACAGCTCACACGCTTCCCGGTGAGCCTGTGCATTCGAGGACAACTTACATGCCTCTCGGTCAGCCTGCGCACCAGACGGTGCTCGCACGCCTCCCGTTTAGTCAAGGTCAAGCAGTTGTCCGCACGGCACCTCCTACATCCATTAAAAGCAAGACACGTGGTGTCACGTGAATGGTTAACAGAACGCACATGGTTTGAATTATACAAACGTTTGAGATACTAGCAAAAGAGCCCGTGCGTTGCAACGGGAGAGAAAACATAACACACGCTCTTAACTCAACAACCATCACTCAAGATCACAATAGGTCCATCTCCTTTATTTTTGCGAGGCATCATATTTGTGTTGCCGCTTATCCTCCTTCTAACCCTCGCCGGCTATGGCCTCGATGTTCACACAAAACAAAAAAAAAATGTGTGTTGAATATGGTTAATCCTAAGGCGTCTCTCTCTCCCTCTCTCCTCCCTCTCCCTCCCTCTCTCTCTCTTGCTCGCTTTCTCTCACTCTCGTGATGAGAAATCTGTTGTTTTCCCCTGAGACATTTTTCAGAGGTATGCATGTGCAGTTATCGATGTTTTCTTTTCCCTATATGGTTATAGTGGGGTGTTCATTTGCAATCTCGATCACCGCCGGTATAAAAAAACGGATCTTGCACTATAAATTATAAGTTTGCTTCCATAACAATATTTTAAAAATATTTAATAGGTAAAGTTAACATCATATTTAGATTCCACACATTTTTCTAATAAAATTTCCTAGATAATATGTTAAAATCGAAGTTACGGTTTAAAAGATACAGATAATTTAGAAAATCATTTGGTTTGACTCAAATATATTCCAAAATAATATTTAAAAATACTTAGATGGTAAAAATAATCGCATATTCATATTGTACATATTTTCCTAATCAAATTTAATATATAATATGTTCAAATCGGAGTTACGGTTTAAAAGATATGGATGATTTTAAAAAGCATTTGTTTGACTTCAATATGATCCGCGAATGAATTACCTAAAACATCAGGGGGGTTCCAAAAAATGTAAAATAACGGTTCGGGTGTGACTTAAATCCGTATGGCGGGTTGACTTTTGTGTAAAATACGAAAATAATGATTCGTTTTAACTTAAAAAAGAACTATGGTTTGAATTCTCTGAAATAGAGGGACTTTTCTAAAAAATGCCATGTCAGACGAAAGAAACCCAATTTGCTTTATTATTAGGTAAAGATTAAAGTGGCAGCTGTTTTTTCAAAATGCCTTTGTTGGTTGTCATTATTCAAGTGCATCTTCTCTCAAAATGGACAAAAATACCACAACATGTCGGGTGCCATTCCATGATAGAATGCTAAGTTTCATGAATTTTCAGATGAGTTTTGGATTTACTAGAATTTCAAAACCAGGCATCTCAATGTTTTGTCGGCAATCAACAGTGCTCTGGTGTTTGAAATTCATTCCCATTTCTTGCATGGGACCTAAGCATGCACCCGAGGACACAGATTTGATTTTTCACCCAATTTATATGCACTAGAGCATGTGCATGTAGTTCAAATTTGAATTATGCACATAATTGCATTGAAAACTCAGTTAATGCATAAAATGTGCAAATGAACCCCGAAAACCACAAAATTTGACAGAACACTCCTATTGTTCTATGTTGACACGAGCAAAAATTTGAAAGCAATAAGAGGCAATGGATATCGTTTCGTCCCCAAAGGTGAGACGTTCTCTACCGAAACCATCATGCTTGTTGTGAGAAGCTCTGGTTGGTGAGAAGCATATAACCGAACCTACCCCAAATGGGATAAAACATTTACCACGTCATGTTAATGCCGCTTCATGATAGAATGCCAAGTTTCATGAATTTCTGACGAGTTTTGGATTTACTAGAATTTAAAAACAAGGCATCTCATTGTTTTGCCGGTAATCAACGGTGCACTGGTGTTTGTAATTCCTTCCCATTTCTCGAATGGTACCTAAGCATGCACCCAAGGACACATATTTTGATTTTTCATTCAATTTATATGCACTTGAGCATGTGCATGTAATTCAAATTTGAATTATGCACATAAATGTATTGAAAACTCAGTTAATGCATAAAAATGTCCAAATAAACCCCGAAAAATCACAAAAATTGACACAACACTCCTGTTGTTCTATGTTGACACAAGAAATTTTTTGGAAGCAATAATAGGCAATGGATATCGTTTCGTCGCCAAAGGTGGGACATTCCCTACTGAAACCATCATGCTTGTTGTGAGAAGCTCTGGTTTGTGAGAAGCATATACCCAAACCTGCCCCAAATGGGACAAAAAATTTACCACGCATGTTGATGCCGCTCCATGATAGCATGCCAAATTTCATGAATTTCTGATGAGTTTTGGATTTACTAGAATTTAAAAAACAGGCATCTCAATATTTTGGCGCCAATCAATGATGCCCTGGTGTTGGAAATTCATTCCCATTTCTTGCATGAGACCTAAGCATGCACCCAAGGACACATATTTGTTTTTTCAACCAATTTATATGCACTGGAGCATGTGCATGTAGTTCAAATTTGAATTATGCACGTAAATGCATTGTAAACTCAGTTAATGCATAAAAATGTCCAAACAAACCCCAAAAATCACAAAAATTGACACAACACTCCTGTTGTTCTATGTTAACATGAGAGAAAATTTGGAAGCAATAAGAGGCAATGGATATCGTGTCGTACCCAAAGGTGGGATGTTCCATACCGAAACCATCATGATTCTTGTGAGAAGCTCTGTTTGTGAGAAGCGTATACCCAAACCTGCCCCAAATGGGAATTTTTTTTTACCACGGCATGTTGATGCCGCTCCATGATAGAATGCAAAGTTTCATGAATTTCAGACGAGTTTTGGATTTACTAGAATTTAAAAACCAGGCATCTCAATGTTTTGGCGCCAATCAACGGTGCCCTGGTGTTTGAAATTCATTCCCATTTCTTGCATGGGACCTAAGCATGCACCCAAGGCCACATATTTGATTTTTCAACCAATTTATATGCACTGGAGCATGTGCATGTAGTTCAAATTTGAATCATGCACATAAATGCATTGAAAACTCAGTTAATGCACACAACTGTCCAAATGAACCCCGAAAAATCTCAAAAATTGACACAACACTCCTGTTGTTCTATGTTGACACGAGAAAAAATTTGAAAGCAATAAGAGGCAATGGATATCGTTTTGTCCCCAAAGGTGGGACGTTCCCTACCGAAAACATCATGCTTGTTGTGAGAAGCATATACCCAAACTTGCCCCATATGGGAATTTTTTTACCATGACATGTTGATGCTGCTCCATGATAGCATGCCAAATTTCATGAATTTCAGACGAGTTTTGGATTTACTAGAATTACAAAAGCAAGTACGTCGACGTTTTCCGGAGAGCCACGGTGTCGTGGTGTTCGAATTTCATCCGCATTTCTTGCATGGGAGATAAGCATAAACCCATGGACATATATATGATTTTACAACCCATGTTGGTGCACCGTAGCATGTGCATGTAGTTTAATTTTGAATTGGTTACCTGAAATGGCTAGAAAACCAATTTAATGTATAAAATGTTCAAACGAACCCTGAATAATTCCAATTCTTTTACGACACACATATAGTCGCATGTTCACTCCAGATAAAAGGTCTAGCAATTCAAACACCATCCATTGCCGCTGTGACCCCATTATGTAATTCAAATGAAGATCAAAAATCAAGTAGATCGCACAAAGTTTATTATCACCAACCGTGTGAGATGTAGCACAAAATATCCTCGAGCACCGTCGGTGTATATACAATTTAAGCATGCTCGGTTTAACCATTGCGTGTGCTGCTCCTGCCTTTCCTTCACAAATTCTAGTGAATTATGCTATCTAATTTTACCTTGCAATCTGTTGCTCTAGTGTATATGTTCTATATGTCGTGTAGTGTGGTGCCCACTTATTAATTGTTTTGTTAATTAGTTATCGTCTTTAGTTAACTGTTTAGTTCAATTCTGCAAATGTGAGGTTCAATTCTTCAGGCTGCAATTTTGTATTGTCTTCCATGTGAGAAATAAATCGAATTTGTTTTACAAAATACATGAGAAACAAACACAATTGCTATATTTCCAAGTTGTCAAGCAGGCTTGGTTTGGTTATACATTGTGCAATGTGGTGCTCAGTTAACGTTTGGTTAATTCATGTTGTGGTGTTTAGTTAAATGTTTGGTTCAATTATGCAATGCGATGTTCAATAGTTGTGTGTGCATTCTTTTATTATATACCATGTGAGGCATAAATTGAATTTGGCTATAGTGAATACATGAGAAACAAATACAATTGCTACAATTGGCTGTAGTTCACTGTTTGGTTAACTGTTTGATCTTCTATTAGGAGTATGTTATATTGTGAAATGTGGTGCTCGGTTAATGTTTGGTTTATTCATTGTTGTGTTTACTTAACTGCTTGGTTCAATTCTGCAATGCGATGTCCAATTGTCGTGGGTAGAATTTTGTATTGTTATGCATGTGAGGAATAAATCGAATTTGGTTGCACTTAATACATGAGAAACATATACAAGTGATATATTTCCTAGTTCTTAATCATGCTTGGTTTGGACAAATGGGTTTTCCGTGTGACTTGAATTAATCTGATGAATCTGCAATGTGCTTATTTTTCATCAACATATTTTACTGATAGCATGCGAACACTTACTTAACCTGATGACTAACTACCTTATATGTGTTACAGGGAAACAATGGGAAGCATTGAGGTTTACAATCGAGGTTACACGCGCATGGTACGTTCTCTAATAGCACAATATTGTGCAATTGCTGGAACCATTCTAATATTTAGGTTTTTAACAATTTGGTTTTGCACATGTATGTCCTGCTGTCAGAGGTTTTGACACACTGGTCGACCCTTTTTGCATATGAGGAAATGAGTTGTCCATGAATATCAATCAAATCAAGAAACTCAGAAAGATTGTTAGGATAAAGAAATTAGCAACAAAAAACAACAAGATCTTTGTGGCACCCCGACTCAGAGAAAACCGGAACGCCCCGTATTCCAGCCCAGAGATCGAGGTGAAGTCTTCTGGAATATGGCACTTCTTAATATAGAACAAACCTGCTCTCTATTACAACATGAATATGAATATATGGGTTTGGATATTACAATGAATAACATAGGCACGGCGACACTAGCCAACCACGGTTGCTCTACACAAGCAGCATAACAACTCGAAGCAGCGGAACGACTACTGGCAGCAGAAACGCAAACGGCGATGATGGACTCCAATCCACCGGGACTTTGGCTGGAACGTTTATCCTAGCTCGCGAACACAGGAACAACACCAAACAAGCAAGAAATCCAGGCACGACCTGCAAACTGGCATGACAGGCCAGGTTAGTACATTGAATGTACTTGCAAGCTCACAATAACCATAAGCACTACAAGAAATATGTCAACTAGTGACCTTCTATCAGTGACCTTGGAAGAATTGGTCATAGATCTATGACCATTTCAGACCAATTGGTGAAAATTTGATCGAGGGGCTCCAAACCCTAAACTATAACGACCATTTTGGTCAGAAAGGTCGTAATTTCCTTACACGAAATGGTCATAAAGCAGATAGCACTGGTTTGCTGCCTTATTTCTAGCTGATCATGACCAATATAGATGGTCATACCCTTGTAAATTGTGGTGGGTTGCTATGACTAGGCGCCACCTCATCAGTTTTGCCTATGTGTCATGTCCATGTGGTAGTTTTTGCCCTAGGTTGTGAAGCAACCTATATTTCTGTCATTCCCAAAATTCCCAAAAAAATCTCATCAATTCTTTGGGTCATCTCTTCGTCAAATATGTAAAAAACCTTCCTTGCCTAGTTCAAAAATATTCATTTTCCTGTTCTGTTCAGAACAACAGTTTGTGAAGGAAGTACCACTTTGGAATGTCCAAATAGTATCCATTATCTACAGTGCTTTCCTATGCCCAAATAACCATCCTCCACCAAATGCCAGCTCAATCCATTCATTATTTTGAGCCGAGCTTCAACAATCGTACTTATGTCTAGTGTGGTAGTTTGCAAAGCAAGAACCAACTAGGCTCCTCCTTTTGAGCTGAAAATTTGTGAAGATGGTCTTCTTAGTAACTGATCATCCTCAGGAAAAACACACACACATTAGCCATGTACATTTTTCATACCGCTAATCAAACACTTGGCCCCTAATTCATGTTTGAGCATCGATCGGTCTCCCCGTGAGAATTTTATGTTCTAATTTTCTTCCCAACAACTACCTGGGGAGTGCCCAACCCACTAGACATTACTAGGCTTCCCAAAACAAATGGCAACGCCACAGTCACGCGGTGACCACGTGACGGGCATGCGAGTTTATGCGCTCTAGAGTTTGGGCCCTCGGCCACCGCCCAAACCTCGACGTATCGCCACCAAACCATGTATTCATGATTAAATAGGTACTTATGTAACTACTAGCACATATGCCCGTGCATTGCAACGAGAGATAAAATAGTATGCATTTAAAGTCAGTGACAATTATATGTGCAAGCAAAATCTTATGTTCACAGGAAAAAAGAACGTTTAGCTTCTCAGTTTTGCCGCGTGTGAAAGAATCAATCCGCTATTTTTCCATTTATTAATCGAGGGCATTTAAGAGTTTTGTTATGTCACCGTACGTCAGATAAGGCCCATGACTGATTCAATCTACTTTTTCTTTCAATCCTTTCGATCGAGGGGATTTTAAGGTATGAAGTTTCTAAATATTCTTGGAGACATAAACAATTTTCTAAATCCGGAACAATTTTTTAAATTATGTAAACTTTAAAAAAATACGAAAAAATTATGAAAGGGAACATATTTTTCAATTCACAAACATTTTATGAAAATACCAACTTTTTTATAATAATATTAACATTATTTGACTTTGTGAACACTTATTAAAAACGAGAACATTTTTAATTGTGCAAATTACACTAAAAAGGTATATTTTCCGAATTTGGAGCATTTAGAAAATGTGTATCTTTTATACAAAGCATTATTTTTAATTGTGCAACGAATTTGGCGCATTTTTGAAATGCCATTTTCATTTAATAAATCTCGAACAATTGTTAAAAACAACAATTGTTTTTCAAAAAATGGGAAATTTTTTGCAGGTTCTGAATATTTTCTGAAATTGCAACAAAATTTTCAAATTCTTAACATTTTCAAAAAATTATGTTTCTTAAGTCTAATTTTTTTAGAATTTTTAACTTAAGAAATAAATTCGAAAAGAAAAATAAACTTGGAAGGGAAGAAAGAGATAGGGAAAGGAGAATAAAAATAGAAGTAAAACACAGAAACAAAAAATATGGGCCACCCACTATTGGTTGTCCTGCGCGAAACTCCGACAAAAGAAATGAGCATTATTTGAATTTGTGAACATTTTTAAAAATGGGAACATGCGTTTCATAAGATTTTTATAAATGTGTATCTTTTATACACGAACTTCATTTTTGTTGTGAAAATTCAACTAAAGCAATATTTTTTTAAAATTGATGGATTTTTTGAAATGCCATTTACTTTTTAGACATCTTGAACAATTTTGATTTTTTTTTCAAAAATGGGAATTGTTTTGCATGTTTCGAATATTTTACAAAATAGCAACAAATTGGAATACTGAACATTTTCAAAAAATGTTTTTTAATTCTAATTTTTTTGAGAATATTTTATTTACAAAATAAATGATAAAATAAAAATAAAAACAGAAGGGAAAACGAGATAGGTCAATAATAATAATAATAATATAAATAAAAAAGAGAAACAAAAGAAAATAGGCAGCTCAATATTGGTTGTCCTGTGCGAAACTTGACTATTTGCCGCCTTGGGCGGGAAACAGTGTTTTGCCAGTTGCAAGGGTAGACAAATAAGTGGGCTGGTTTCGCTGGGCCAGTGCGCGCGGCCCACGTACGGAAATCCTTTTTTGCAAACAAAGGCATAAAAATTTAGTACCACCTTGGATAGCAAAAAAAAGTTCTTTTCGATGGTGAGCGGATGAAAAAAATGGCCAAACGCACCTTACTTTATTAGTAGGTATAGATAAATGATTTTTGGAAAAAATAAATAGTAATCTATCAGGCAGCTGCAGTTCAAATTTGACCCGCTTCCTGCTGAATCGGCGGGAATTTGTCTTTTTCACCAGAGGTGGATCAAAACTTTTTACACCCAACCATTTTGTCAATTGTACATTAAATATGTCGTAGTCTTTTAGAAAATTGATTTGGTCGAATTTTGCAACAAATATTTGGGAGGTCCTTCACAAAAAAACCTCCTTTTGGGCACTCGAAAAATGGAAAATGGTTTTTTCGTCCAAAGAAAATGAAAACTTCCTTAGGCAATATTGTTTGCCATTCCAAGATGCACCCTTGTGCACAATATGAGATGATTTGAACAAACTATGCCATGAATGTGGCCATAGGATTGATCATTTGGCTTGAAAGGTATGAATCTTCACGCATTATAGCTCATTTTTAGAACACTTTTTTAAAAGAATTGCCGTATTACAAGTTTATTATTTTTCCTGGTAACTTGGTCACATATAATGACACAATGCGAAGGTTTTTCAAAATGCGGTCAAAACATCGAGAACGACCGTTCCTAGCTAGTGGTTGAATCTTGGAATTTTTTTGGTGTTTCTCTGATTAAATAGATACTTATGTACCTAGAAATGATTTTTGGAAAAAAATTAGCAAACTACAAGGCAGCTACATTTCAAATTTTACCCGCTTCCAGTTGAATCGGCGGAAATTTATCTTTTTCAAGAGAGGTGAATCAATACTTTTTACACCCAACCATTTTGTCAATTGTGCATTAAATATGTCCTAGTATTTTAGAAAATTTATTTGGTCCAATTTTGCAAAAATTACTTAGGAGGTCCTTCACAAAAAAACCTCCTTTTGGGCAATCGAAAAATGGAAAATGGTTTTTTTGTCCAAAGAAAATGAAAACTTCTTTAGGCAACATTGTTTGCCATTCCAATATGCACCCTTGTGCACAATATGAGATCATTTGAGCAAACTATGCCATGAATGTGGCCAGAAGATTGATCATTTGGCTTGAAAGCCATTGATCTCCACATGTGATAGCTCGTTTCTGAGAACACTTTTTTAAAAATAATTGCCGTATTAAAAGTTTGTTATTTTTCCTCAGAAGTTGGCCACATATAATGACACAATGCGAAGGTTTCCCAATTTTTTTAATTTTTTTTGAATTTTTATGCCCGTTTCAAAATGCGGTAAAAACGGCGGGAATGACCGTTCCTAGCTAGTGGTTGAATCCTGGAATTTTTTTGGTGTTTCTCTGATTAAATAGATAATTATGTACCTAGAAATGATTTTTGGAAAAAATAAATAGCAAACTACAAGGCAGCTACATTTCAAATTTGACCCGCTTCTAGCTGAATCGGCAGAATTTTTCTTTTTCACGAGAGGTGGATCAAAACTTTTTACACCCAACCATTTGATCAATTGTGCATTAAATATGTCCTAGTATTTTAAAAAAATGATTTGGTCCAATTTTAAAACAATTATTTGGGAGGTCCTTCACAAAAAAGCTCATTTTGGGCACTCAAAAATGGAAAATTATTATTTGTGCAAGGAACATGAAAGCCCCCCAAACCAACATTGTTTGTCATCCCAAGATACACACATGTGCACAATATTGACTCATTTTAACAAAGTATAAAAGGGTGCCATGTTAAATGTTTATCTAGAATAAGAGGTTAAAAAAACAATACTACATAAGCTTCATTCTGATTGGTGCAATCAGTCATGGCATGGACTGATGACATGGCAAACATCTGTCCATCCATACATCATTCATCCGTCCGTCGATCCATCCAACCAACCCCAGCAAACACCCTCCCCCTCTCTCTCTATCTCACCCCACCCAACCCGCCGTCGTGCACTCCTTTATCTCTCTCAAACCGAACCCTAGCGCTCTACCCCTCATTGCCTGCCGTCGCCTCCGTTGACCTCAAGCAGGAATCGACGACCAGCGAGATCCGGCGCGCGCGCGGAGAGATCCATCTCTCTCTCACACGAGAAGGAAATCCCCACGACTCCTCCTCCTCCTCCTCTCTGGATCGATCCCCTCCAACCCACATCTTCCCCCTCTCTGGATTGATCCCCTCCAACCCAGCAACCGCAGACCTCCCCCAACCCCGACCTCCTCCACCGCCAGCGACCCCTTCTCTTCCTCCCCCAACCCAGCCACGTCCAGCAGCAGATCCATGCAGGACAGATCTGAGCTCCCCTGCCTCCATTGCTCCCTTTCCCCTGACCAGATCTTCCTCTTGCATTATGGCACCTCGCCGGCGTGGCTCTGGCGTTGCTCTGGCGACTCAGGTGAGTCCCTCCATTTGTCCTCGTTGCATATCTCCCTCCCTCTCTTCCTCACCTCATCTCCCTTTCAGATCCAACACGTCGTCGTTGCTCGAGCACCGGGACGCCATCGATGGGAAGTCTTCCTCCTCACCTCATCTTGTCTCCCTCACATGAACGATGCAGCTTCACCGCTACCCTGACGCCATCAAGGTCAGACCACCAATCCTCTCCTTTTCATTTTCTTCTTCCCCCTTACCTTCCATTCCCCTCCCCGATGTGCAGGAGCAGCTACACGCCTGCAAGGCTGCAACATCACCAACTCGACTTGGATGCAGGGAGAGGAGACGCCCAACCATGGGCAAGCTCTACGTCGGCATCTGCCTTTGTAGCTTGGCCTAGGGTTAGCTGAATGCTGAAGACATGGGTAGTTCTGGGAGATGGTGATTAGGGACTGTTTTACAACACATCATCATCTGTTTTTTCACATAGTTGTAGAAGAAAATACTTTTACTTTGCAAGTCGCGACTGTCATGTGTATGTTATGAATTCAGAAACTATAACATGTTTTTTTGCCATGGTGAACGAGTAGACTGAACAATTAAGTTGCTAGTTTAGTATGTGAGTTGCATCATACTGTACATGAATGCTAGCTGAATATCAGTTCTGTATGTTACTTGGTGCATAACTTTTACTTATTTGCAAGTCGTAGCTGCCATGCACCCGTTATGAATTCAGAAACTATAACATCAATTCGTCATCAGCTTTTTCTTAGTGGAGTTGCTAATTTGGCGCTGGAAAGCTTGCTTTGCACATATCCCATTGTACATAATTAATATTGGATTAGTTACTTGCTTTTGGACACATGCCAGTGGGATGTTCTCTAGTTTCTCTAAATCCAGTGATTCAAAACTTCAATGTAGTCATTTTACAATGAACCATGGTTTCTTGTTTCTGTTGTGAAAGTAATGTCAATGGTGTTGCACGGTTTTGAATAAAAATGCAAATGGCTTGTGAATGTGAATGAACATACAATATCAGTCTCTTAGAGTTGTTTTTGCAACCTAATATTGTTGTAAAATCCTTTCCTTGAGCTGCGGTTGATGTGGTGGTCTGCTGTTGTGGATGATACATGCAGGGGCTGCTGGAGAGCACGGAGAAGGACAGGGTCCAGAGGCTGATAGGCTCAAGCCTCCCGTGGAGCCATGATTTTCCCAGTTGATGGATCTTTCCTGTGCACGCCGGCATCCAGGGCGGCAACATGTGCTGGGAACTTTACTGCCTCGAGCACGGCATCCAGGTTCGTCATACCCCATCTCCCGCCTCTCGCCCCTTCTCATGTCGACTCGTACGCGGTTGCTCGGATGTGTTGATTCGTTGGAGAGGGTTTCCCGTCAAGGATCTTCTCTGGTTTGGAATATTTAGTCTTTAATTGATGCGCAATTTGAGCTGTGATGGGATTACTCAATTACCTTTCTATGTATGTCTGGTTGTTTTCACGCGAGGATGCGCCAATTAGTGTTCGATCCACGCGACCCTTCTGAATTTGTCAGGAACATGAACTGTTTGTAGTCCCTAATTTAAGCCTCCGACCTGTGATGTTTAGTCATTTCGTTTTGTATTTTAGATCTGATATGCAATTGGAGTCGTAGGATCGTATTTTTCAGGAGAAATGAATACACTTTTGGACTAGTTTAGTTGCCACTTTTGTGTGAAATCTCAGATCTACTTAGGCCATTATCATGCTTTCCACGGTCAGTTTTGATGTGTTCTGAAATTATGATCTACATCCAACTAACACCTCATTGTTCCCTGTTGTAGCCTGATGGCCAGGCGAACGGTGACAATACCATCCGGTGATTCGCTGCATGCAAACGGCAGCTAGTAAATCGGTCACCGTGGGGGCGGGGGCATGAGATTCAGAGAAGAGATGCTGATGCGTGCCTATACTAGTTCATATGTATCCAGCCGCCTAGATCTACCATACTCACCTCGTTTCACTGTGCTACTAGTAGTTCCTAGGCCATTAGCTCCTGCTTGCTTTTTTTGCTGCACAATGCTGACTTTGCTGCTAGTGTCCATTTAGCAGTTTTTTAACTATGTTTTGGCCTAGTTTTGTTCACGTGTATAATAAGCATCTTGAATACTCATTTAGCAGTGTATTAATAACACTACTAGTTTCGTTCATGTGTATTCAGATTAATACACTTGGCTATTAAACTGCACAATGCTCATCCTATTAGCTACTTGTCGATGTTCTCCGCATAACTATAGGCTGCCATGTCTTTTCTGCTTTCCTTTTCGCTTTCTGTAATGCTAACTTGACGGTAACCCTATAGTTTGTTGGTTGTTGCAACCCAGCAGCGGCGCTTCCATTTTAACGCATGTACTAGTGTGCTAAAACTTGCAAAAGACACAAATCTTGAGCTTTCTTTGTCGGCTTGTTTCTGCTGCTCCTTGTGTACAATGATTGATGTTGCTCTAGTTAGTGTTGTAGAGGAAGAAAGAGGATGTATTTATATTACTTGCTTCTGCTGCTTATATATAGACATGTATGTATGTTTACTTCATTTCTTCCTTGTCTGTCCAATCCCCTCCTAATGAATTTCTTTGTTCGATTTGGATTAGCAGGCTCATCCCTGGACCAGATGTTCAAGTACAGCCCCATCCACCGCATCGACCTAGAGTCAGGTATGTACTCGTCTTGTTGAACAAATTGGAAAGATGCTTCATGGCCTAATGCCTGATGCTAAGCGTCAATACATGGATCTATAGCGGTCCAGATGAAGAGCGTGATTTGATTTGTTTGGGTTTGAATTGATTGTGTGTGTGTGTGTGTGTGTGTCTACAGGGGAGCATGCTTAAGTTACTACTGTACTATTCTTTTATGTCCTGCTATAGTTTGACACTATTAATTAGGCTTGCTGGACATGTCATGGTACAAGCCTTTGTCTTTTCTAGCATCAACAAATGTTTATCTACTATGAAGTACTATTAATTAGGATACAATAGTAACTATAACAGTAGTAACTGTTTGGAGAAATGACTCCAAATAGAGTTGCATAATTACCAATGACACATTTTTTTCTAATTTTTGCATGAGAGCAAACTTGTGTAGCTAGCTGGCTATGCATCCATGAATCAGGAAGTAGCATATTTAGATTTACTAATAGAAAAAAATGTATTAAAAACTTTAAATTTGTCTGTTAGAGATAGCAGTATCGATTGTACCTGTTAAACAAGCATCAATTCTTCCTCGAATGTTTGTCTCTCATCTAGTATGATTGTACCTGTTAAACAAGCATAATTAACATCTTTCTCAGGGTGCTAGAGTAACATACTCTTGGGTTTCGTGTTAAAACAAACTAATGGCTATATATCTTAGTAATATTAAACAAAGCTATATGGTTGTTGATGATATATCTTAGTAATTTTAGTTTTGCCTTCCTGTGATGATGCAGGTGCCCAGTTTGTGCTCGCTACCGAAGGAGCTCCATGTTGAAGAAGATTGAAGACACTTGTAGAGCTACAGGGTTAACACCAGGGCAATGTATCATGTGTAGAGCTTGTATATGTTAGAGCTTATTATGTGTAGAGCTTGTAAAGTATATGTTATTTGTACAATAGGAGCTCTATACTGAATCTGGCTGATAATATTTGGAGTATTATGTGTGTGTCTTGTTTGTGCCAATTTAAATACTGGTTATTTATTTACTGTTAAATTGAAATATGAAGGATATGAACTTGCTAGCTGGGACCCGCGTACCAGAACCTGACATCTGGGACCCATTTGACTAGTGGACCTTTTTATATTACAAAAAAACTAAAACTTTCTAGCGGAAAAGGCCACAACCCAAAAATGAGAAGGTTTAATTGTTGGGCTTGGCCCATCTACCTAGCCAAAATTAATATGAGAAAAAAACACTAATAGGCTGAATTAATGGGCTAGGCCCATGTAGAATACCGACCGGGCTGAATCTTGTGCCACATCAGCTTGCGACGCTGGATGCCTACGTGGCCTAGGGAGGTTGCTAATGACCAAAACAAAACAATAGGCATATTTTGGTCGTAAACGTCTACGACCTTCTCATAGAGAAGGTCGTTAATTTCAGGTTACGAACGCTAGCTTTTGACCTTCTATTTTTGGTCACAAAAAGGTCGCAAATGAAAAACAATGACCTTTAAGTGACCAATAGTCAAGGTCACAAGTTGACATATTTCTTGTAGTGAAGCATTCAAGACAAACAACAGCATGGCAATTACAGGTTAAGAAGGAATTATCATGAGATCATCAGGATAACATGACATGAGCAACATGAACATAATATCGCTAGAACAATATGATCATGGCATGAACATATAAATCTGATGATACTAGCATGCAACATGATGACACTACATGCACCATTTATTCTGCTCGGGTTACCTCATTACCGTCACATGCATCACTTACCAACCTCGGACATTACACGATCATCTCAGGATCAAATCAAGCTCGGTATAAACAATACCGTAGTAATCATCAAATGACCACAAGGAGCTTGATCTTTACCAACGATTCTCGCACAACATCACGGATATCCAACCACTCGGTATCCTCGATACCACAGTGATCATTCCAGCGATCACAACCATGACCAACACTTGGTCTCAAACGGTGATCTTTCCGGCAATCACAACCAACTTATCTCATCATCAAACCGGGGTTGTTATTAATCACATTATTATTATTACTGTTGGCTCATAGTGTGACCAACTACGAACTGGGCCCTTACCGCGGGCGCGGCTATCGATAGATTTAGTATACACTCTGCAGAGGTTAGTACACTATACCCACACTACGGAACCCATGGCCTCGCACTCCCATTCTGGTGGACCAACGGCGTTCCGACAAATCCGATCTACTTCCATGACACTCTGCCGGCCACTCCGACCCACTCCCAACTTGGCTAGTCCTGGGTGGCCCCGTGTCTACCAAAGACACAACGACCACCGTCGTAGCCAAAACGTCCCTCACGGGGACCGGATCCATAATAACAACAACGGGAACACAAGGTTATGTCTGCTTACCGGGCCAGGGTACCGCACGCCCATAACCTTCCCTAGTTGGAGGCACCGGTGAGAGGCACGACAATAGACCCAGTTAGGACCTTCCCATAAAGGTAAGCGTGGTTGCACTGGTCAGTTCGATGTGGTGGCACCATGACTCAGCCAACAGGTGTTCAAGTTCAATTTAATCCGGTTAAACTTGAATGCAAATATGCTGAGCCATGATAAAATAACATGATACAATTACAACGCATGAGCATGATATCAACATAAGCACGGGTGAAACATAACTATCCACCATATCAACAAAGAATCATCTCCAACTGAGTATGGCATAATGAAGAGCATGAATATTACCAGTACAACACTACTCATAGCATAACATGACCTCTAGCATCAATAATAAATATCATGCAAGAACATATCAACAATGCCATCATGCAAGCATTTAACCAACTCGATGCAATGGAACATACATAACAACGGTACTCGGGACAGATGGCAGTAATGCACCGAAGCCATTACCAACATCAACATGTACTAGTAGCAAGCATAAGCATGTGAAAGGAATACTAGCAACTACTAGGGCATGAAAACCAGGTGCATAACAACATAGCAAGAAAGTAAGCACTAACCCAGAAGCATTACCGAAACAATGATAACCATATTTTAAACAAGAAAACATTTAATAAATATTCAAGTTGAGAACCATGGCTACTGCATGACTATCATGCAAGTGGGTATTGTGGCTTGCCTGCGGGTGATGGAGACTCCGGGAAGAAGTGCGGTGAAGCCGCGGAACGAAACGTCGGATAGTTCTTTCTCGGAGCGGGCTGATTAGAGGCAAGGGCAAAATGGTCATTTTCACTATGAGAACACCTTGTGAAAACGGTACCAAAAGATAGAGCGAGACGAGACGAAGAAGTGAGCGCTTGTTTCACCTTAGTCGGAGTTACGGTTGCGGAGTTATGAGGTGTGGAATAAGAAGGACCAATCTGTGAAGATTTTATCACCAATGGGTCCCTGAGTTGATAAGGCAGAAACAGATTTGAGAAAATACGCTTTCTGACTTAGAAAACGTACTTCAGGCCAAAGTAGAAACAATATACGCTTTCAGAAAAGAGGAGACGTACTCTCGGAAAACCGTCTCCACTTGCCACGTGGGATGAGCCGCCTGGGCCACTAGCGCGTTGGGCCCAGGGGCAGGGGGAGGGGGCACGGGCGCTCGTCCTCTACATCCCGCTCGCCCTCTTCCTTGCGTGAAGCAAAGGCAGAGCAGGGGAGGGAAGCGGCCAATGGGTCGGCCAGCTCCGGCGATCCCTGGCCCGGCCTAGGGTACCAGCGGCACCGCGGGGCTGCGCCGCCTCCATTCAGAGGGGAAGGGGGCGCCGGGGAGGAGTGGAGGTGCGGCAAACGGCAACGCCAGGAGGAGGATAGGAGCTTCTGGCGGCGGTGGCTATGGGCGATGCAGGGCTCTCCAGCGAGGGGCAAGTGGGTGGGGTGACTCAGCAGGACGAGGGGGAGGCAGTGGAGGTGTTGGGGAGACGAGGGGTGGCCTGTGGTGGCCGGACCCAAGCCGAGGCTGAGGCGGCCACGGTGGAAAGAGGAGAACTCCGACGAGATGGGGTGATTCCAGAGAGCAAAGGAGGCGAGGGAGAGATGGTTGAGGTGCGGAGGGACTCGGGGTACGCTTATATAGCCGAGGGGAAAGCTCTGGAGCTCACAACCGAGCTTGAGCAGTGCTCCAATGGAGGTTAGAGGCTGGGCATGGCACGAGCACTATTCTAGCGGCGCATTGATGGCGAACCACGACGCAGTTATAGCGATGCAGTCGAGTACGGGCGAGCTCCAGGACATGAATGGAGGTCGGGACGAGGAGGGAGGAGAGGAGAACAGTGGCCGGAACAAGCCAGAGCACGCGTTCAGCCATGACGCAAGCGCACTGGCGCAACCGGCACTCTTTGGCATGGCCAACCATGTCCAGTAGATAGACAATCATTACCTTATTCAAAACGAGGAAATAAATAGATCCAGGGGCAAAGAAGAGATTTGCACTAAGATATAAAGTAAATCTGTAAGAATGTGTTTGTAACTCTCTGTGGTTAAACCAGCTAGGCAACATGGTAAAGAGTTTGTCTGCTGATGATCACACACTAAGGTGATGCTGATCAACAAAAAACAGACTAAGATGAGGAGTTCAGATGAGGTTTGTTGTAGAAAGTGCAATACTGGCCATAATTAGGGATTTGGACGATATACTCACATACTTGATTTTTGCGAGCTGAAATTTGGCATGGAGGGGTTATAAGATGATATGAAGCTGCTGTACAGATTTCATGCCATTTGGAAATACAAAAGTGGCACTTGCTTCCCAAAGCTTCATTCTGGACAGAAACTTGGAAAAATTGCACAGGACAATTGGATTAACTAATTGATCTAAAACTTGGTGGAGAGAGTTTATATGTATTGAAGAATGCCCTGGAAAAGTTTCAGCTTAAATGAAGCAATATAAAATATAGTTGCTTCACAAACTGAAAATCTGACCAAAAACTAAGATTAGGAGCTGGGCTCACATAGATGAGTTAAATGAGCTCATATTTGGTGGAGAGTCATGATAAGATCATATAAAGTACCTTGCAAAATTTAAACTCATTTGTATATGCCTAGCTTGTACTTCCTTCACAATCACTTCCCTCAGACATGAACTTTGAAACATTGCTCAGGAATATTTACTAGGCAAATTGAGTTGAATTTTGGCACAGGTCAATTATTTGGACATGAAAAGATGTCAAAGAAGTTTGGGTTCAAATGGGCAAAGATGAATAGCACTTGCTTCATAATGTTCCATTTAGGACAGAATAGGAAATGAATTTATTGAACATGATGGGAAACATGGCCATTGATATATTTTTCCATATTTGAGAAAGATATTACCCAAAAAATTTATGAGAATTATTTGGGGAAGTTTAGGAGTGACAGAAATCTAGGTTGCTTCACAACGTAGGGTTTTAAGGGTTATTCCTTTATCAGAAAAGGAATATTCCCAACAAAAGAATTTTGGGTTAGGTCAAGGATGGAAATTACATGATCTTGGGATGATGATGAGGGTGACAAGCCACTATAAAACCTAGGAAGACATGATCTTCCCAAGTTTCAGAACCACATAGCCACAGAAAAGCAAAACAAAGCAGGAAATCCAAGAAAATCAATGGAAAAAGAGAAGGGCTAAAATCCAGGTTGTTACAAACTTTCCCCCCTTAAAGAAATCTCGTCCTCGAGATTTGGTTGCTCAAGGTTAAATAATATTTCTGACTTGAAGAAACCGTTTCCAACTCGAGTTTCTTTTATCCATTCTTATATAATATTTCCAATGAATTGGATCTAGCTGACTGTCTTGATCTTGGGTGGTTTGCTTCGCCGTATCTGACATTCTGACAGGACGTACCTCATATGTTCCTATTAATACTGACTCAAATTTTCTTTTCATATCTATTGGCTGAGCTAGCATCCGAAATATTATTTTTACGGACGTACTTGTCCTTCTTGATATTGATCCTTGCTGGAAATGTTATTCTTGTATCGAGTACCGAGAATATTCCACGGAGTTGGGGAACATATCTTCCCGTGGAACAAAGAATCTCTTCTATCCAGGCATCGGTTTCCTCGAATATAGGCATGCCTTCTGGGTTCAGAACAGTGATGTGGATCATACCTGTTCTGCTAACAAATTCCGACATCTTGTAGGACTTTCTGATTTATCTTGACTGCCTTCACAGTCTTGAGTATCAAAGCTGTACCGAAGGGTTAACTGTCGCTAGGCGTGACTGATAGAAAAATGCACCATCTATTGATGATAACCTTTGCAGACTTGACTGACGGTGATCTTGGCAAAGAATCCCATCCACACAGGCTATTCTTTTAATTGCTTCCCCTATGCGAGAGATAACAATCCTCAAAGTATGTGTTCTCACATCGATTCTTCATTTTTGCCGGTATATCAATGGGAATAATAGTTCGTACGATGCTTTAGTAATGTGGCTGAGGTCAAGCTGTTGAGTTCTCCCTAGGGTCGGACATGACGGTCAAGGGCATTTAATGATGACAGTTTTTAGCATACTGTGGACTGAGGTGGTTGCCTTGCTATGTAGTCCTTACCACAATGGAGTTGACATCTACGGTGGATCTTTGCTTGGGTTTGCTGTCGAATAAGACGGTCGTGGGCATCCACATTTTTCACATAATAACCGGCATACGTGTATTGTTGGTCTTGTTCTTTCATTATTACTTTCTTCATCTGGATCCTTAACTACAAGCTCGGGGCCTTATATGTATCCTTTATTATTTTCGCGGCCCTGAATACTGTTACGTACAATATTTGGCAATCATACCTTTGTGTGGTTCATGTTTTGAGCCTCGGTATATTTATCTGGCTCACATGTGGTTATACAGATCTGGATACTGTTGTTGATTATGCCGGACAGTGACAGGGTTAATAACATCATGTTGTTGGATGTGCGGGACTGATCTTGATAATCACTACCAAGATTATTGTCTCAATGTTGTCTTTCCTTCAAGACTTGTCGATTATGGCATCACCCACTGGTTTTTGTTTCTTGAATAACCGGTGAGGTTGTCGAATGTGTACCGTGAATTCTTCCTTGTGTGAGAGACTTGCATGGACTTGGCAACATACTGAATGAACTAATATCTGATTCTCGAGGCATACCTCTGACCGATTTTTGTTTCAGACCAACTGTTGCAGATCTTCTACGTGGAAGACACTGCCATATGCTGACAATTCATAATTTAATGTCTTGTATTAGTGCCGTACAGAAGAATACTGGGCAGCTTGTGTTCGGAAACCACCGGGGTGTCGTTCTGAGGAAGACTGGGTGGCTTATGCTCGAAGCCTTCGGTGGATATCTTTTTGAGTAAAAACGGGGTATCGTACCTCATAAGCTTCCCCCCTTAAAGACTTTGCTAGGGAAGACTCAGTAACTTATGCGAGAAGCTTTTGCAGTATTTTATCGAGAAGACTGAATATCTGGTATGGGAATCCATTCATTCCCTACCGATGCAGACTGGGAACCTTATCTTTGTACACTTCGTCAATAAATTGTGGAGAAGGACGGGACTAATTTTCTTGGTGAATGGAATGACATATATATTTTTGTCAGTCCGGCAGCTGATTACTTATATGACAAGAATTGTCTGACTGTCCTTACTGAATTCAACATGCAATTGGACTGACTTCTGGGTGTCGGAAGGTTTTAATTTTGACTTATGGCACATTCAATCATTGTGCATAGCCCATACCTTTGACTTGAAATGCACTGTTGATCCAATTTTGTCCTCTCTCCGATTGAATCTTTGCTATGATAAAGTGTATCTCTGACAGGTACTTGTTGGTGAAAGTCTGATCAAAATACAATATGTATCCGGAGGGATGTCGGTAATACAATGATGTCAGCTGAAAACCTCATTGCCTTTAACTGAATTTCTTGGTGTATATCTGTACTGTTTATGGCTCCTTATGATCTGGTGTCGGTCGAGGAATAATTTCCATAAGGGGGTAACACCAAGGATTCAAAACAAAGAAGCACGAGAAAACGATTTATTGCAACAAAGCACACAACAAACAAGCTACAAAGCTGCTCCACACAGGCACACACAAGCGCGATACTACAGCGGATGCACAAGCGCTACACGAAGGACTACATCCTACGCTTGAGCAAATGCTCTTGCACTGACGAGGAAACTAAGGGAGCAACGAGTGGAACTGCTGACTCTGAAACTCTAGATGGACGAGGCGGAGGATCTGGAGAAGCTAGCGGAGACCGAGGTATAGCGACACCAAGCAATCTCTTGGCTCGAATAGCGTCTCGGACTAACTCAGAAATAAGACTATATGCAGCAAACAAAGGCAACAACCAAATGCAGCAAGCAAGGGCAACAACCAGACCCTATACTACCGTTTTCTAACATTCCAGCGGACTTGGACGCTCTACAGCCAGACCTGCTCTGATAGCAAGCCTGTGGCACCCCCGCTCAGAGAAAACCAGAACGCCCCATATTCCAGCCCAGAGATCAAGGTGAAGTCTTCTAGAATACGACACTGCTTAGTATAGAACAAACCAGCTCTCTATTACAACACGAATATGAATATACGTTTTCCGATATTACAATGAATAACATCGGCACAGCGACACAACGCCAACCACGGTTGCTCTATACAAGTAGCATAACAACTCGAAGGAGCGGAACGACTACTGGCAACGGAACAACGAACGACGATGATGGACTCCAATCTGCAGGGACTCTGGCTGGAACGTTTATCCTAGCTCGCGAACACGAGAACAACACCAAACAAGCAAGCAATCTAGGCACGACCTGCAAACTGGCATGACACACCAGGTCAGTACATTGAATGTACTTGTAAGCTCACAATAACCATAAGCATTCAAGACAAACAACAACATGGAAATTACAGGTTAAGCAGGAATTCTCATGAGGTCATCAGGATAACATGACATGAACAAGATGAACATAATATCGCTAGAACAATATGATCATGGCATGAACATATAAATCTGATGATACTAGCATGCAACATGATGACACTACATGCACCATTTATTCTGCTCGGGTTACATCGTAACCATCACATGCATCACTTGCCAACCTCGAACATTACACAATCATCTGAGGATCAAATCAAGCTTGGTATGAACAATACCGTAGTAACCATCAAATGACCAGAAGGAGCTTGATCTTTACCCATGATTCTCGCACAACATCACGGATATCCAACAACTTGGTAACCTTGATACCACGGTGATCATTCCGGCCATCGCAACCATGACCAACACTTGGTCTCAAACGGTGATCTTTCCGGCAATCACAACCAACTTATCTCATCATTGAATTGGGGTTGTTATTAAGAACATTATATTATTATTACTGTTGACTCATAGTGTCACCAACTACGAACTGGGCCCTTATCCGCGGGCGCGGCTATCGATAGCTTTAGTATACACTCTGTAGAGGTTAGTACACTGTACCCACACTACGGAACCCATGGCCTCGCACTCCCATTCGGGTGGACCAACGATGTTTCGACAAAACCGATCTACTTCCATGACACTCTGCCGGCCACTCCGACCCACTCCCAACTTGGCTAGTCCTGGGTGGCCCCGTGTCTACCAAAGACACAACGACCACCGTCGTAGCCAAAACGTCCCTCACGGGGACCGGATCCATAATAACAACAACGGGAACACAAGGTTATGTCTGCTTACCGGGCCAGGGTACCGCACGCCCATAACCTTCCCTAGTTGGAGGCACCGGTGAGAGGCACGACAATAGACCCAGTTAGGACCTTCCCATAAAGGTAAGCGTGGTTGCACTGGTCAGTTCGATGTGGTGGCACCATGACTCAGCCAACAGGTGTTCAAGTTCAATTTAATCCGGTTAAACTTGAATGCAAATATGCTGAGCCATGATAAAATAACATGATACAATTACAACGCATGAGCATGATATCAACATAAGCACGGGTGAAACATAACTATCCACCATATCAACAAAGAATCATCTCCAACTAAGTATGGCATAATGAAGAGCATGAATATTACCAGTACAACACTACTCATAGCACAACATGACCACTAGCATCAACAATAAATATCAGTCAAGAACATACCAGCAATGCCATCATGCAAGCATTTAATCAACTGGATGCAATGGAACACACATAACAACGGTACTCAGGACATATGGCAGTCATGCACCAAAGACCATTACCAACATCAACATGTACTACTCGCAAGCATAAGCATGTGAAAGGAATACTAGCAACTAGCAGGGCATGAAAACTAGGTGCATAACAACATAGCAAGAAAGGAAACACTAACCCAGAAGCATTACCGAAACAACGATAACCATATTTTAAACAAGCAAACATTTAATAAATATTCAAGTTGAGAACCATGGTTACCGCATGACTATCGTGCAAGTGGGTATTGTGGCTTGCCTGGGGGTGACGGAGACTCCGGGAAGAAGTGCGGTGAAGCCGCGGAACGAAACGTCAGACAGTTCTTTCTCGGAGGGGGATGATTAGAGGCAAGGGCAAAATGGTCATTTTCACTGTGTGAACAACTAGTGAAAATGGTACCAAATAATAGAGCTCGACGAGATAAAGAAGTGAGCGCTGGTTTCACCTCAATCGGAGTTACGGCTGCGGAGTTATGAGGTGTGGAAGAAGATGGACCAATCTGTGAAGATTTTATCACCAATGGGTCCCTGAGTGGATAAGTCAGAAACAGATTTCAGAAAATACGCTTTCTGACTTAGAAAACGTACTTCAGGATGAAGTAGAAATAGAATACACTTTCAGAAAAAGGAGACATACTCATTGAAAACCGTCTCCACTTGCCACATGGGATGAGGCGCCTAGGCCACTGGCCCGTGGGGCCCAGGGGCAGGGGGAGGGGGCATGGGCGCTCGTCCTCTACCTCCCACTCGCCCTATTCCTTGCGTGAAGCAGAGGTAAAGCAGGGGAGGGCACCGGCGGCACCGCGGGGCTGCGTCGCCTCCATTCAGAGGGGAAGGGGGCGCCGGGGAGGAGTGGAGGCGCGGTGAACAGCGACGCCAGGAGCGGGTGGCGGTGGCTATGGGCGATGCAGGGCTCTTCGGCGAGGGGCAAGTGGGTGGGTCAACTCAGCAGGAAGAGGAGGAGGCAGTGGAGGTGTTGGGAGACGAGGGAGGGCCTGTGGTGTCCGGACCCAAGCCGAGGCCGAGGCGGCTATGGTGGACAGAGGGGAACTCTGACGAGATGGGGCGATTCCAGAGAGCAAATGAGGCGAGGGAGAGATGGTTGAGGTGCGGAGGGACTTGGTGTACGCTTATATAGCCGAGGGGAAGGCTCTGGAGCTCACAAGCGAGCTTGAGCAGTGCTCTAATGGTGGTCAGAGGCTGGGCATGGCACGGGCACTATTCTAGCAGCGCATTGATGGCGAACCACGATGAAGCAGTGATGCAGGGCGATGCAGTCGAGAACGGGCGAGCTGCAGGACATGAATGGAGGTCGAGACAAGGAGGGAGGAGACGAGAACAGCGGGCGGAACAAGCCAGAGCAAGCGTTTAGCCATGACGCAAGCGTGATCACCATGCGCACTTGCGCAAGCGGCGCTCTTTGGCGTGGCCAACCATGTCCAGTAGATAGACCGTCGTGCCCTTAGTCCAAATGAGGAAATAAATAGGTCTAGGGGCAAAGAAGAGATTTGCACTAAGATCCAAAGTAAATCAGTAAGATTGTTTTTGTAACTCTCTGTGGTTAAACCAGCTAGGTAAGGTGGTAAAGAGTTTGTCTGTTGATGATCACACACTAAGGTGATGCTGATCAACTAAAAACAGACTAAGATGAGGAGTTCAGATGAGGGTTGCTGTAGAAAGTGCAATACTGGCCAGAATTAGGGATTTGGATGATATACTCACGTACTTGATTTCTGTGAGCTGAAATTTGGCATGGAGGGGTTATAAGATGATATGAAGCTGCTGTAAAGATTTCATGCCATTTGGAAATACCAAAGTGGCACTTCCTTCACAAAGCTTCATTCTGGACAGAAACTTGGAAAGATTGCGCAGGGCAAATGGATTAACTAATTGATCTAACACTTGGTGGAGGGAGTTTATATGGATTTAAGAATGCCCTGGAAAAGTTTCAGCTTAAATGAAGCAATATAAAATATAGTTGCTTCACAAACTGAAAATTTGACCAGAAACTAAGATTAGGAGCTGGGCTCACATAGGTGAGTTAGATGAGCTCATATTTGGTGGAGAGTCATGATAAGATCATATAAAGTACCTTGCAAAATTTAAACTCATTTGGATATGCCTAGCTTGTACTTCCTTCACAATCACTTCCCTCAGACATGAACTTTGAAAAATTGCTCAGGAATATTTAGTAGGCAAATTGAGTTGAATTTTGGCACAGGTCAATTGTTTGGACATGGAAAGATGTCCAAGAAGTTTGGGTTCAAATGAGCAAAGATAAATAGCACTTGCTTCATAATGTGCCATTTAGGACAGAATAGGAAATGAATTTATTGAACATGATGGGAAACATGGCCAATGATATATTTTGCCATATTTGAGAAAGATATTACCCAAAAAATTTATGAGAATTATTTGGGGAATTTTAGGAGTGACAGAAATCTAGGTTGCTTCACAACCTAGGTTTTAAGGGTTATTCCTTTATCAGAAAAGGAATATTCCCAACAAAAGAATTTTGGGTTAGGTCAAGCATGGAAATGACATGATCTTGGGATGATGATGAGGGTGACAAGCCACTATAAAACCTAGGAAGACATGATCTTCCCAAGTTTCAGAACCACATAGCCACAGAAAAGGAAAACAAAACAGGAAATCCAAGAAAATCAAAGGAAAAAGAGAAGGGCTAAAATCCAGGTTGTTACAATCTTTGTCTGCACAATGAAGAAGACATCATTTCACTACAAGATGGTACTAACTATTATACCTTGCCTTTTTTATTCCTTTGCCCCATTTCCAATATAGAGAAGATATTTATGCACATCCTTGTTTTCATGCCTTTCCAAAGCAATTCACTGATGATTACCTCTCAAACCACCTCTATGGTCAGGAGGCGAGGAAGGTTTTCATACAACACCCACGGTTCAATATTGAAGTGTTCCTATAGAGGATGAAGGATGGACGGTCAATCATCCGCAGGCACTGGCCTAAAGTTCCAAAGACCTTCAACATGAATGAAGGCTCAATATTCGCCTTCCGCTTCAGCAGTTTTCTAGATGAGATGCATCTATCTATATACTGTGTATGATGCTAATTTCGAAAGGATCTACATGTTCCATGTGGAACTTGGTGCTGGTGCAGTTGTGTAATGGGGTAGCTGAGTGCTGAAGCTATATCATGTTGTACTCTGATATATTTCACTTATGACATTTTGCTTCCTTAATATGGAAATGAAATATATTGTGTGCTTAATATGAATGTCAATTAGATTAATAAATGGATTATTAATGATAGGGCAATTAACCTGCTAATGGCAAAATAGCATGCTAATTGGGTTTTGCTATTGCAAACTGTTATTGAAAAAGTACCGTGGGCGATGACCTCAGGCCACGCACACAGTTTCTAGGAACAAACTGTTTTGGATCAATGAACAATCTCACACGACTTTATCTTGAAAACTGTTTGCGTTAGGCCACCTTGCGCAAATGTTTACCACATAAAAACTGTGTGTGATTGACAGCCTTTGCCACACAGTTTCTTCTACGGACCGTGTGTGATACATTAAATAACACAAACGATTCAACGAGAAAAATTGTGTGTGTTGTACCTGTGAACGGATACGTTTTCCTTGGAGCGACTGTGTGGGATGTACATATGAATGGAAACGTTTAGCGGGAACTGACTATATGTGATGTACTTGCGACCGGAAACAATTTCGCCTGTATAATTGTATTTTTTAGCTTTACTGTACGTATTTCCGTATTTGAGCACTCGCCAATCGCACACGACCTCATTTTGCCGAGCGTGCGTGCCAGGAGGGCATATCCCTGATGGTTTCTGGGTCGTGTGGGAAGGACACCCCTATCGCCGACACTCACTTGGCGACGGGTCCAAATGCCGTCACGGAATGAGGTTAAAAACCGTTTGTTTAATACCGATGTGCATCAGTGAATCAGCCATTAATGACGGACGATTGAAGTTTTCCGAGATGCAAGTTGATAAACAACCCTTTTGAATGAATACCTTGGATTTGGAGGGAAAGAAGCTACTCATTCGGCTGGAGGTAGCCGAATCTGCTAATAAAGCTAACGTGATTGTTGGTGAGCTCAGGAAAGACAAGGAGGGCAACAAGGTTCTGGGGAGACAAGTCATACTTGATAAGTAACCCGATGGTAAGGAAGTGATCAAAATCACCATCAAGAATCCTACACTTGGGGGGCAACCACAAGTGCAAGAAAATGCTCGTGTAAAATTTGTCAAGCCCAAGAGTCCAGAAGTTGGAAAGTGGAAGAGGAATGAAGTTAAAGTACAGCGCAAGCGGATCAAACCAACTTTTGATATGTTGCTGTCCAAATATGCCAATCCATCGGCTGGTTCCAGCTCTAATCGGCCATCTTACTTGAAGCAACCAAGTTCACCATCAGATGATATGTTCAGTCGGTATATGAAACCGAGTGGACCAAAGGCGCTTTTTCCAGAAGAGCAGAGGCAAACTGTTTGGGACTGACTTGAATACTCATATAATGGTCGACTGAACATCGATAACTATCAGTCGGCTGGTCAAAATATCTGACCGGGTGGAAACTATCCTAGTGTAATAATGCACCCAGGTGGAAGCTATCCGAGTGAAAAAATGTCGCCATGTAGATTCCATCCGAGTGAATTCCATCCGAGTGACATCCATCCAAGTGGATTCCATCTGAGTAAAAAAGCACACCCGAGTGGAAATTTCATGCATCTGGAAAGTAAAAAAGAATGGCATGTTAAGTCACCAAGTGTTGCAGCAATTGAGTCAAGAAAAGGCAAGGAAAAAATGTATGCTGACTCACTTATCTTCGGCACCATAACATTTGCCATACATCAGCCGATTGTGCATAGCAATCCGACTGAGCCGATACTTTCTATCGCGCCAAAGCACTCGGCTAATGACCATGAAGGAAGCACCAGACAAATAAAGATGAGAGATCCTAAATACACTGAACCAAAGCGGTGTCCTCCAGGGCTAACAAAGACACAAAAGAGGAAACTACAGAGGTTAAGGTGTCAAGAGATGGCAGAACAGGAGGACGAGAAGCAAAGGGATAAATTGTTCAATGACACTTGACCCATGGTTCCAGCAAAACAAGTGTGGAGGCCTAAACAAATACAAGATAGAACAGCTTCTACATCTGTCACAGCAATACCTACATCACCAAAGGAGGATGATGCATCAACTATCACATCGTCTGTGACACTTCTTACTTCTCCTTCACTCGGACAGATTTCAGAATCGGTGGATGCACTTGAGGAAGAGCATGATATGTTAGATTATGAGTCGAAGCCAGTTCATGAAGGTATGGATATCAATATGGTATATTACTTACCAGTTGAGTTTCAGGCTGTAGATGAGGAAGGGGAAGTGGCTCAGCTGGATTTTGGACCTAAAAACACAATATTCGAGAAGCCAAAAGACCCAGTAATGCATCTGAAACCGTTGTATTGCAGAGGTCATATCAATGGATCACCGCTCACTCAAATGCTTGTTGATGGTGGTGCTGTGGTAAAACTTATGCCCTATTCGGTCTTCAAGAAATTGGGTTTGCCCGATGAAGAGTCGATAAAGACGAATATGGTGCTTAATGGATTTGAAGGTAAAGAAAAAACAGAAGCCAAAGGTGTGATGTATGTGGAACTTACAGTCGGAAGCAAGACGTTGGCTACTGCATTTTTTGTCTCTGAGGTGCAAGGTAATTACAACGTCATATTAGGCCGAGATTGGGTTCATGCAAACTAGTGCGTCCTATCCACCATGCACCAGTTTTGGATCCAGTGGGTTGATGATGCGGTGGAAATCATTCATACGGATAATTCAGCCTGTGTTGCTTTAGTCGGTGCATCGGTGGATTGGCAACATCGTCCCAATGCAGATTCCTTGATGGGACGCGACTTGTCAGAGTTCGATTTTCTCAGCGCGACCAAGAATGGTTTTGTGCCCGTCTCTTTAAAGCCGATTGAGTGCAATCGGTTCCAAGGTATAACATGTTTAAATGGATTCTAGTTCCGAGTGGTTACAAAAACTTCTTGTAAAATATCGGTCCAGCGAGAACGATATGTATGAGTGTATATAGGAGTTGGATGACATGGATAAACTTGGACAAGGTTTTACATCGACCGATCCATTAGAAGAGATAGATATTGGAGATGGTTCAGTCACTCTGCCGATATTTGTAAAAAAAATTGAAAGCCGATTGTAAAACGAAGTTAATCGAGATATTGAAAGAATATGTTTATTGCTTTGCATGGGAATATCATGAGATGTCCGTTTTAAGCCGAGAGCTAGTGGAGCATCGGTTACCTAAAAAGGCCGGTTCTAGACCTTACAAACAATCGGCCAGAAAGTTTAATCCAAAAACATATGACCGGATCAAGGAAGAGATTGGTTGTTTGATTAAAGCTAATTTTATTAGACCTTTCAGGTATGCCGAGTGGATTTCTAACATTGTTCCAGTGGAGAAGAAATGATCCGGCAAGTTGAGGGTGTGCATTGACTTCAGAGATTTGAATAGGGCTACACCCAAAGATGAGTATCTCATGCCAATAGCCGGTATGCTTAATAATGATGGTTCTGGACATAAGGTTATTAGCTTTCTAGATGGTAATGCTGGATACAATCAAATTTTTATGGCCGAAGAGCACATGTCCAAGACAGGTTTTCATTGCCCTGGTTTCCTTGGTTTATTCGAGTGGACAGTGATGACATTCGGATTAAAAAATGCTGGCGCCACATAGCGAAGGGCTATGAATTTGATTTTTCATGATTTACTTGGTGTCATACTTGAAGTTTATATTGATGATATTGTTGTCAAATCGGATGATTTTGAATCTCACTTGGCCGATTTGCGTTTAGCTTTTGAAAGAATGAAAAAGTATGGACTAAAGATGAATCCATTAAAGTGTGCATTCGACATGTTAGCTGAAAAGTTTTTGGGTTTCATTATTCATGAACATGAAATACAGATTGATCCCAAATAGATAGAGGCCATACAGAAAGTGGAGGCTCCAACATGCAAGAGAGGTATGCAAAAGTTCCTTGGCAAGATCCATTATTTGAGCAGGTTCATAGCTAATCTATTAGGGAAAGCTTATGCATTTACTCCTGTCCTTCGGTTAAAGAATGATGTTGATTTCACTTGGGGGGAAAACAGCAAGAAGCCTTTGATATGATCAAGAATTATTTGTGCACTCCTCCGGTGATGAAAACACCCAAGCATTGGGAGCCCTTTAAGCTTTATATTGCAGCAGAGGAAGGTATTATTGGTGCTGTTTTGACTCAAGATACCGAAGGAAAAGGGCATGCCATTACATATTTGAGCAGGCGCTTATTGGACGCCGAGACAACGTATACATTTATTGAAAAACTATGTCTATGCTTATATTATGCTTGCACAAAATTGAGACATTATTTAGTGCCGAGTGCTTGCATAGTAGCTTGTCAAACTGATGTCATTAAATACATGTTGCATAGGCCAATTCTTAGTGGTAGAATTGGCAAGTGGGCTTATTCTTTGATTGAATATGATTTGGCTTATGAATCTCTAAAATCCATAAAATGCCAAATCGTTGCTAATTTTATTGTTGAACATCGGATTGATGACAAGCGATGTTGATATAAACCTTGTCTCACTAGTACCGTGTAGATTATATTTTGATGGTTCGGTTTGTAGCAATGGCCAAGGTGTTGGTATTGTTTACATATCTCCTCATGGTGCTGTTTTTGAGGACTCATACCGCCTAGAATATTTTTGCATAAACAATCAGGCCGAATATGAAGCATTATTATTCAGCCTAGAGATGTTACATGCTATAGGTGTTACACATATTGTGGCTTATGGTGATTTGTTACTAGTGGTGCAGCAAGTATCCAAAGTCTTTCAGTGTTTGGACGAATCACTTAATGTTTATCTTGATAAATGTCTATATATAATTTCTACTTTGGATTGTTTTAGCATTGCTCATATATCTAGACATGACAATTGGAAAGCAAATGAGTTGGCATAACAAGTATCCGAATATCATGTTGATCATGGCACGTTTCATATTTCTCAAAGACCGATGTCTTGTCTTACTAGTATAGAAGAGGCCGAACCAGAACCCACTGGTGCGGCCATTAACAAAAAATCTAGTGCAGGTGACAATTCCGACTGGAGGAAGCCCATTGTTGATTACTTGCACAATCCGAGTTAAAGGGTGGACATGGATGTTCGGCGTATGGCTTTCAAGTATACAATGATAGATGATGGTCTTTATCACCGAACGATCGATGATGTTCTTCTAAAGTGCTTGGACGAGGACAAAGCAAGAGTTGCTATGGGAGGTACATGAAGGCATTTGTGCCACTCATCAGTCGGCTCCCAAGAGGAAGTGGTTATTGCGACGTGTAGGGTTTTATTGGCCGACTATGATTAATGATTGCTTCAGATATTGTAAAGGGTGTGTCGCTTGTAAAAAATTTGGTGATATTCAATTGGCTCCTGCTACTATGTTACATCCTATTATCAAGCTGTGGCCTTCCAAAGGATGGGGTTTAGACTTTATTGGGAAAATTCATCCATCTTCCTCAAAGGGGCATCGGTTTGTATTGGTGGCAATCGATTATATCACCAAATGGTCTGAAGCAATACCTCTCAAGAACATGACACATACGGAGGTAATTCAATTCATAACCGAGCACATTATTCATAGATTCGGTATTCCTCAAATGTTAACTACAGATCAAGGTTCATCTTTCATGTCACACCAAGTCAGAGAGTTTGCCGAATATTATAACATAAAGCTGCTCAATTCCTCTCCGTATTATGCCCAAGCTAATGGACAAGCTGAGTCTAGCAATAAAATTTTAATGAAGCTCATCAAGAGGAATATTGAGGATAATCTAAGGAGATGGCATGAGTTGTTGTCTGAAGCTTTATGGGCACATAGAATCTCATGGTATGGTGCTACGAAGGTGACTCCATATGAGCTAGTGTATGGTTAGGAGGCTGCTTTACCGGTGGAAGTATATTTTAATGCTTTGTGAATAGCCAAACAAAATGATTTATCGGCAATAGACTTTCATAACTTGATGAGGGACAATATTAATGAGGTTGCCGATAAACGTTTGGCTGCTTTGAAGGCCATAGAGAGAGATAAGTTGAGGGTGGCAAGGGCTTACAATAAGAAAGTCAAGTTGAATTTTTAAGTTGGTGATCTCATCTGGAAAGTGATTCTACCGATTGGTTCAAGAGATAGAAAATTCGGAAGTGGTCACCGAGTTGGGAAGGTCCTTTTAGGATTTCAAGTGTAGTTCCCAGAAACTCTTATTTGGCGGAATCCGTACCAGGGATGGTGTTACCTAGAGCTCTCAATGGCAAATACTTGAAGAAATACCACCCGAGTGTGTGGCAAGAAGCATAAGTAGGCAATGGCCGATATACGATTATCGCCCTTAGCACAAACATGGTCGATACATAATTATCGCCCTAAGAAAAATAAATGGCCGATGGAGTGTTGACATCATCCTTAGAACAAACACCTTGCATATTGTTTTTCGGCGTGCAAGTTTTGCCGTAAAACAGGGGGGCATGTGTTGACATCAGATTTTGGCATGGCATAAAAGAAAATGACATGGCTTCAAGTGAAAGGCTTTTCAGCATGGTAAGTTTCACATCGCCGAGTGGAACAACGTTGATGTTTAGGTTATCATCATGTGAACCCATCTTAGGGTTCGAAATTGTACTCCGAGTGGCAGAAATCAGTGTTCCGAGTGGTTTTCAGCCCATCACGCCTTCAAGACGATCTCAGATGAAGGAGCACTCTAAAGTAATTGTCTTCGTCTCATCGAGACAATGGATTTTGATATATAAATCATCTCAATCCGAGTTCATATGAAAAAGTTAGAGGCGATACAATGCAGACTAAAACAAAACGGAAATATGGCGCGAGGTACCGCACACCCTGTCTGATGGGTCGCGTGAGCAATTCGACCCTCAAGAAGGCCTTGAATCAAAAAACCTTAAACATGAGAAAGTTTGACCTCATTGATCCGATCAATTTTCATATATAACTCATCTCAATGCGAGGTCGTATGAGACCTAGAGAGAGACAAATCAAGATCAGGCTATGTTTTCAGTCGAGAAATCCGAGTGAGAAGCTTATCATCCGAGTGAAAACGTACCGATCGAGTGAAAGTTTGCCGTCCGAGTGAACTTATTATCATCCGAGTGAAATTTTCCTCCAGGTGAAAATAGTCCGGCTGAAAGGATTACCGTCAGAATGAAAACTTGCCGATCGAGTAAGATATTGTCTTCTGAGTGAAAATATAGTCATTCGTGTGAAAGATTCTAACATCCGAGTGAAAAGGCCTAGTCGGACGATCCGAGTGAAAGACTCTAATATCCGAGTGGATGAGCTCAAATCCGAGTGAAACTGAATATGTGCCTGAAAGTTTATCAAGATGACCTCAGATGGAAAAGTTTTCAACACGGGAGTTGTGCGGATCGTCCAAATGGTAAACTTTGGTTTTGGAGTTGCCATCATGTGAGGTAGTATACAGCCTACAAATTCACTACGAGACTCGTACAGTACAGTCAGCTGCAAGACCGAGTCCGACTAGAAGGTAAAGATGACCTCATAAAGTATTCAAGATGGCCTTGTTTGGAGAAGTGATCATTACGAGAGTTGTTCCTCTCATCGAAGCGCACAAATTTGATATTTGGCCCATCTTGATCAGAGTTCATATGCAAAATCGATCGCCCGCGCAAGAAGGAAGACAGAGTTTGGGCCAAATTCAGACTGAATTCGAGTTGGAATAGAACCAGGACTCTAGGACGTGAATTGATGTAATTTTTCGTGTAAGGAAAG
Source organism: Triticum dicoccoides (assembly GCF_002162155.2). Taxonomy (NCBI): domain Eukaryota; kingdom Viridiplantae; phylum Streptophyta; class Magnoliopsida; order Poales; family Poaceae; genus Triticum; species Triticum dicoccoides. The sequence continues at coordinate 697,994,309 of NC_041392.1, read as the reverse complement.
CCTAGATGAATCCTTTACTTGAACAGGAAGTCCCGCCGCCTCTTATATATGTTGGGGGGTGACAGCCGATTGAACAACACACAATCGAACAAACAAGTATACTAGTTTTTCAGTCTACATTTCATCTCTCCATCGTATTTCTCTCTCGTTCTTCGTTGTTCTTCGTGTTTGAGAGCTGCGAGTTCTGAGGCTCTAGGGCGAGCGAATCGACCTAGGGCAGCCCATAGCCGCCGCACTCCCTAACAGGGTCCCTCCCGGGAGTGCGGGGTTTTGGGTCTCAAAAGCCCCGTCGACTGTCTTGCGTATCGCGCTCTTAGTCGGGTCTCCTTCGACGTGAGTTGTGGTGCATCACCCTCGGCATCGAGGGTACACGTGACGTGTTCGTGTGTCACCACTAGCTTCTAGAAGGCGACGCCCACTTAGAAGGCAGCTTTTGGGGAGGCCGGCTCCTAGAAGGCGGCCCTTCCTCCCCTTCAAATATGCACCCAACCACTACGACAAGATGGAGCGTGGCTACAGGGCCTCCCGATCCTCCTGATCCCAGAGGAGCATGGCTGCAGTGCGAGCTGACCAAGCGGTCACCTCCTTGCCAGGCGCGGTACTGTAGCCATGCGGCTCATGACATGGCCCTTGTCAGCAAGGGCCATGCTCCCACGACGGGCGGTCAGTACGGCCCGCAGGCGGCGGGCCCTACCTGTCTGTGAGCTCCCAGAAGGCGGCTCCGGGGGCGGACCAGCCTCCAGCAGCCGGCCCTTCCCTCCCATCGGAGTCCACGCAGAATTACTCTGACAAAACAGAGTAAAGCTACAGTGTGCACTGACCAAGTGGCGGGACTGTAGCCATACAACACCTGACGAGGTCTCTGAGGGAGTCCTAGATTAGGGGGTGTCCGGATAGCCGGACTATACCTTCGGCCGGACTCCTGGACTATGAAGATACAAGATTGAAGACTTCGTCCCGTGTCCGGAAGGGACTTTCCTTGGCGTGGAAGGCAAGCTTGGCGATACGGATATGTAGATCTCCTACCATTGTAACCGACTCTGTGTAACCCTAGCCCTCTCCGGTGTCTATATAAACCGGAGGGTTTTAGTCCGTAGGACGAACAACAATCATACCATAGGCTAGCTTCTAGGGTTTAGCCTCCTTGATCTCGTGGTAGATCTACTCTTGTACTACCCATATCATAAATACTAATCAAGCAGGACATAGAGTTTTACCTCCATCAAGAGGGCACGAACCTGGGTAAAACATTGTGTCCCCTGCCTCCTGTTACCATCCGCCTAGACGCATAGTTCGGGACCCCCTACCCGAGATCCGCCGGTTTTGACACCGACATTGGTGCTTTCATTGAGAGTTCCTCTGTGTCATCACTCTTAGGCCCGATGGATTCTCCGATCATTAACAACGATGCGATCCAGGGTGAGACCTTTCTCCCCGGACAGATCTTCGTATTCGGCGGCTTTGCACTACGGGCCAATTCGGTTGGCCATCTGGAGCAGATCGAAAGCTATTTTCCTCGCCGTTAGGTCATATTTGGAAGTTTAAACTACATAGCGGACCTCCACGGAGACTTGATCTTCGACGGATTCGAGCCGCAGCCGAGCGCGCCGTACTGTCACGATGGGCATGATCTAGCTCTGCCGCCGAACAGTGCCCTGGAGGCCGCACCCGCATTAGCTCCGACCCTTAATTCGGAGCCGACTGCGCCAATTGAGGATGGGTGGTTGGACACTGCCTCGGGGGCTGCAATCTCTACGGCGATCGAGCCGAACATCAGCCCTATTCTCTGTGAAGCCCATGACTCCAAGGAGCCGGACTCCTCTCCAGACTCCGAGCCCTCCGCGCCCCTACTGATCGAACCCGATTGGGCGCCGATCATGGAGTTCACCGCCACGGACATCTTTCAGCACTCGCCCTTCGGCGATATTCTGAATTCACTAAAGTCTCTCTCTTTATCAGGAGAGGCCTAGCCGGTCTATGGTCAGCGAGGTTGGGATGCGGATGATGAAGAAATTCAAAGCCCACCCACCACCCACTTCGTAGCCACTGTCGATGATTTAACCGACATGCTCCACCTCGACTCGGAAGACATCGACGGTATGGACGCCGATGTAGGAGACGATCAGGAACCAGCGCCTATAGGGCACTGGAAATCCACCTCGTCGTATGATATATACATGGTGGACACCCCAAAAGAAGGCAATGGAGATGGAACAGCGGAGGATGACCCCTCCAAGAAGCAGCCTAAGCGCCGGCGTCAGCGGCGCTGCTCTAAATCCCGCCAAAGCAAAAATGGTGATTCTAGCACGGGAGATAATAACACCCCAGACAGTGCCGAAGACAACCACCTCGAGCAAGATTCCGCACAGGAGGATGGAGAAGCCAGCCCTCATGTAGAGAGCGGCAGACAGAGAGGTCGAGGATGATAGTTATAAGCCTCCCTCCAAAGACGAGGCAAGCCTCGGCGATGACGAATTTTCGTGCCGGAGGATCCCGTCGAACAAGAGCGTTTCAAACGCAGGCTTATGGCCATGGCGAACAGCATCAAGAAAAAACAGCAACAACTTAGAGCTGATCAAGATTTGCTAGCCGACAGATGGACTGAAGTCCTTGCAGCCAAAGAGTATAAACTCGAACGCCCCTCCAAGAGCTACCCAAAGCGCAGGTTGCTACCCCAATTAGAGGAGGAAGCACCTAAACCTACATCACCAGCGCACGATGCGGCCGACCGGCCACACCGCGGCCGCGACAGAGAGGCCTCTCGGCCCTCCACTCAAGCCGCACCCCGGCGGCGCTCAAAAAATACAAAGGCATGGGAATATGCACCAGACCTACGAGATATATTGGAGGACAAGGCAAACAATATCGATCTATGGATCGCGTGGGCGCCCCACGGCACGAGACGGTAATCGTCACTCCGGATATAGTCAATCCGTCCGGGCCGAACACAGTAGACAAAGCTCGTTTGAGCTGCGTCATGATATAGCCCAATACAGAGGCGCCGCACACCCACTATGCTTCATAGATGAAGTAATGCATCATCAAATCCCTGAGGGTTTCAAACCCGTGAACATCGAATCATATGATGGCACAATAGGCCCTGCGGTATGGATTGAGGACTATCTCCTTCATATCCACATGGCCCGCGGTGATGACCTACATGCCATCAAATACCTCCCACTCAAGCTTAAAGGACCAGCTCGGCATTGGCTTAACAGCTTGCCAGCAGAGTCAATTGGTTGTTGGGAGGACCTGGAAGCCGCATTCCTCGACAATTTCCAGGGCACCTATGTGTGACCACCAGCCGCCGATGACCTTAGCCACATAATTCAGCAGCCAGATGAATCGGTGAGACAATTCTGGACATGGTTCCTAACCAAGAAAAATCAAATCGTCGACTGTCCGGACGCAAAGGCCCTAGCAGCCTTCAATCATAACATCCCTGACGAGTGGCTTGCACGGCACCTAGGACAGGAAAAGCCGAAATCTATGGCAGCCCTCACGACACTTATGACCCGCTTTTGCGCGGGAGAAGATAGCTGGCTAGCTCGCAGCAATAACATGACCAAGAGCCCTGGCAATTCGGATACAAAGGACAACAGTGGTAGGTCACATCGCAACAAGCAAAAGCGCCGCATTAACGGCGAGAATGCTGAGGATACGACAGTTAAAGCCGGATTCATAGGCTCTAAACCCGGTTAGCGGAAAAAGCCATTCATAAGAAATGCTCCGGGACCGTCCAGTTTGGACCGAATACTTGACTGCTCAAGCCAGATACATGGCACCCCCGAAAAACCAGCCAATCACACCAACAGGGATTGTTGGGTGTTCAAGCAGGCAGGCAAGTTAAATGCCGAAAGCAGAGACAAGGGGCTGCATAGCGATGACGAGGAGGAGCCCTGGCCGCCGAACAACAGTGGACAGAAAGGTTTTCCCCCACAAGTGCGAACGGTGAACATGATATACGCAACCCACGTCCCCAAAAGGGAGCGGAAGCGTGCGCTAAGGGATGTATACGCGATAGAGCCAGTCGCCCCAAAGTTCAACCCATGGTCTTCCTGCCCGATCACTTTTGATAGAAGGGACCACCCCACTAGCATCCGTCATGGCAGATTCGCCGCATTGGTTCTAGACCCAATTTTTGACGGATTTCACCTCACTAGAGTCCTTATGGACGGCGGCAGCAGCCTGAACCTGCTTTACCATGATACAATGCGGAAAATGGGCATCGATCCCTCGAGGATTAAACCCACTAGAACGACCTTCAAAGGCGTCATACCAGGTGTAGAGGCCAACTGTACAGGCTCAGTTACACTTGAAGTGGTCTTCGGATCTTCGGATAATTTCCGAAGCGAGGAGTTAATCTTCGACATAGTCCCGTTCCGCAGTGGCTACCATGCACCGCTCGGGCGAACCGTATTTGCCAAGTTCAATGTGGTGCCGCACTACGCATACCTCAAGCTCAAGATGCCAGGCCCTCGAGGCGTCATCACGGTCAATGGAAACACCGAACGCTTTCTCCGAACGGAGGAGCATACGGCGGCTATCATAGCGGAAGTACAAAGCAGCCTCTCAAGGCAATTCTCCAATACAGCCATTAAACGTCTGGACACCGTCAAGCGCGCCCGGAGTAACCCACAACAAGACCGCCTGGCACGTTTAGAGCAAGCATTACGCTCTGGAAATACCATGGGCACAGGGGGAGGGACACCATCACGGCATGCCCGAAACGCGGCTTAAACCGCACTAGGGGCTGCCGATTTCTTAATTTTCTCTTATTTTCAGGACTCCATTCTTCGGAAGGCTTGTCCGGCAGTACAATTGCCGCACAAATGATACAACCAGGGAAGCAGAAAACTACGCCGCACCATGGAACTCTAAGGTGGTCTCTATAACAAGCAGTATACCTGTTTTGCATAACATTCCGCAGCTTGCCCCTGGAAAGGACATGTTAAATAGTCCCATCTTTTGCTTATTGCAGCATTTGTATCGTTCTGCTTTGATCGCAGCCTTTTTTAATAAACAATGCATAGCTTCCGTCTATTATTGCATTACTCTTTTTTACAAATATATGTTCATTAATGACATGTTGCACCCGTACACTTTGGTACGGCCAATATGCCAGGGGCTTAAGTACCCCACAATACGGTGTGAGAAGTCCGAACACTTTCACAAGTGCGGCACCCCAAACTTATAGCATTATATGCATCGGCTCCAAATCATGTCTTTGGTCAATAGTTGGGTTTGCCGGGCTCCTATGTTTTGGTACCTTACGTTCCGTTATATCGGCTAAGGTAGCACTAGGAGAACTACTGCGATTGTGCCCCAGTTGAGCTGGGCTAAGCACCTCTGCAGAGAAAGCTAAAACTGACTGTCATGATGAGGTGAGAGCTGGTCGTTTTTCGAGAGGTTTTCGAGTCCCTAAAGAGTTATTCCGCTTAGAGCGAGGAGTCGGCTTTGTCCGGCCTAGGCGTGGATAGCGCCCCGAACATGGTCTTCCGAACACTAGTGGCTTCGCCGAAATTTAAAATTATGGAATTCTATGGCTAAGTGAGAGTGTTCAAGCATTATAGTTCGATTGCCTTGTTCGTTGTGTTGAGCGCCTCCCTCGAAGGACCCAAGAATGGGAAAAAGAGCGCTGATGTTTATCCCGAACACCCCAGCACTCGTGGCATGGGGGCAGAAGCCGACGACTCGCCATCTCTAAAATTTGATAAATGGCCGCACAGAAGGTAATATTTTAAATTCAAAAAGCATTGCTTAGCGCACATGAACAAGTTTTCAGCGCACAGGACAAAACAAGCGAGTTTACTCAAAAATTACATCCCTGGAACATTCATCTGCCATAAGGCGGGCACCTTTCAGAACGCCCTCATAATACATCTCGTGATTGTGATGCTCCTTGCCCGGTGGTGGCCCGTCCTTCACAAGCTTCTCAGCATCCAGCTTGCCCCAGTGCACCTTCGCACGGTCAAGCGCCCTACGGGCACCCCCGATGCATACGGAGCGCTTGATGACTTCGAGCCTTGGACAGGCCTCCACCAGCCGCCTCACCAACCCGAAGTAGCTCCCAGGCATGGCCTCTCCAGGCCACAGCCGGACTATGAGGCCCTTCATGGCCTGTTCGGCCACCTTATGGAGCTCGACCAGCTGTTTCAGCTGGTCGCTTAAGGGCACCGGGTGTTCGGCCTCAGCATACTGAGACCAGAACACCTTCTCCGTCGAACTTCCCTCCTCGGCTCGGTAGAAGGCGGCAGCATCCGACACGCTATGGGGCAAGTCTGTGAATGCTCCTGGAGAGCTCCGAATTCGGGTAAGTAATAAGTAATTCACTTTTACGTGCTTGCTTTGCATAAAGAATCCCTTACCCGCCAATATCTTTTTTATTGCCTCAACCTCCTGGAGGTCCTTCTGGGCTTCGGCCTTGGCAGACTTGTCATCTTCAATGGCCGACGCAAGCTTAGACTCTCGCGTCTTCGAGTCAAGCTCCAAACTCTCATTTTCTTTCATGAGAGCCTGGAGCTCTTACCGCACCTTGCCAACCTGCGTCTCATGCTTCTCCCGCTCGGTGCGCTCCGTGGCCGCCCTCTTCTCGGCCTCAGCCAGCGCTTGCTTAAGGGTCGCCACCTTAGTTGTGGCCCCTACAATAGCCACGTTAATCCTGTCACTTTTTGCTATTGCACCTTTCCCATATTTAAATAAGGTATTTCTTACCTTCTCCTCGAGTTGCCTCTTGGGATGGTCGAGCTCGTTCTTGGACCACGCGAGGTTTTGCTTCAGCGTGTCCACCTCCACAGTCTGTGCGGCGGAGGCCAGCAGCGAAGCCTACATACACATATTGACTTGATTATGTTAGACTCCTGCGAATGTTATTAGATCCTCTATTCGGCTTTTCTTTCCGAACACCGAATAGAGCATCAGGGGCTACTGTCTATGCGGTAATATTTTTACATATTCTTTACTTACCTTAAAGCCTGTTAGATGGATGGCACATGCTTCAGTCAGTCTACTCTTGGCGGACTGAACCTTCTGGATCACCGCACTCATTATAGTGCGGTGCTCCTCGTCGATGGAGGCGCCGTTAAGCACCTCCAGCAAATTGTCCGGTGCCTCCGGTTCGATGGAGGTCACCGGCTCGGTAGGCTTGCTCCTCTTGGAAGGAGGCTGCCTACCGGAGTCCGGAACCGTTGAAGGTTCCAGCGTGGTGTCCGGCCCAAAGCCGGACTTAGAGCCCTTGGGGGTTCTATCCCCTTCACGCCTGGAGTCTGGGAGGTCTCCTTGCGGCGCCTCTAGGACCACCTCCTCCTGGCTTGGAACCTGCTGGGACGCCACCTTGGCGTCGTCCGTAGGGCGGGGGGAGGTAGCCGCCGGAAGAGAATTCACATCCGACGAATCCAGGGAGCCGCTCGACGACTCGTCGAGCCCGGCCTTGGGCGGACTGCATAGACATGTTCGACGTAAGGAAAAGCTAGGCAATGGGGGAATACTATGAATCATTCTGGTATCCGGATACTTATGATCTCGCTAGGGGCTTGGCCCTGTGCGGCCACTCCTCTTCGCGTCATCGGCGTTGGTGGGGTAGTCCGGAGGAGGGGTCTTCCCCTTCATGGACCCTTCAGCCTCCCCAGTTGGGGCGGCCTTCCTTTTCTTCCCTCCCCCTGCTAGAGGGGGAGAGGCCTCTTCTTCCTCCTGCTCGTCTCCATGGGAGGAGTGCGCCTTGGAGTCACCGGATGATGAATCCGACACCTCCTGGCGCCGGGCACTCTTTCGAGTCCCCGTGGACTTCTTCTTGGCCTTCTTCTGCGGCACCACATAGGGTGCCGGAACCAGCAGCTTCGCCAAGCGAGCGTCCGCTGGGCCTTCGGGCAAAGGAGCCGGACAGTTGATCTATCCAGACGTCTCCTGCCAATCCTGTCAAAGGTAAGGGAGCTTAGATCCCGCATGGAGTCTAACTATGAAAAACTAATACCCTGTAAAAGGTAAAAACAGCTTACCGCACGAGCATGACGCTGCATGCTGAATCCGCGATCCTCGGTAGCGGATGCGGGGGCCTCGGCGCCCTTGAAAAGCACCTTTCAGGCATCTTCGTACGTCGTGTCGAAGAGCCTGCTCAGAGTTCGGTGCCGCGCTGGGTCGAACTCCCACAGGTTGACAGCTCGTTGTTGACATGGGAGGATCCGCCGGATGAGCATAACCTAGACTACGTTGACAAGTTTGAGCTTCCTGTCCACCAGGGTTTGGACGCATGTTTGAAGTCCGGTCAGCTCTCCTTGTTTACCCCATGATAGGCCCGTCTCTTTTCAGGAGGTGAGCCGCGTAGGGGGTCCAGATCGGAACTCGGGGGCTGTGACCCATTCAGTGTCGCGTGTCTCGGTGATGTAAAACCACCCCGATTGCCACCCCTTTAGGGTCTCCACGAAGGAGCCCTCGAGCCATAAGACGTTGGGCATCTTGCCCACCATGGCGCTTCCGCACTCCGCTTGGGTGCCATGCACCACCTTCGGCTTGACATTGAAAGTCTTGAGCCATATGCCGAAATGGGGGCGGATGTGGAGGAAAGCCTCGCACACGACGATAAACGCCGAGATGTTGAGGACAAAGTTCGGGGCCAGATCGTGGAAATCCAGGCCATAGTAGAACATGATCCCGCGGACAAATGGGTGGAGAGGGAAGCCCAGTCCGCGGAGAAAATGGGGAAGGAACACCACCCTCTCGTGGGGCCTAGGGGTGGGGATGAGCTGCCCCTCTTTGGGAAGCCGGTGCGCAATGTCGTTAGACAAGTATCCGGCCTTCCTTAGTTTTTTATGAGTCCCTCCGTGGCGGAGGAGACCATCCTCTAGCCTCCCGCTCCGTACATGGCTGCAAAAGGTTGAGGTGGGGTGTGCGGACTTGGGCGCTGGAGCTCGAGTGCGCGGAAATGGATAGGCAAAGGAGGAAGAAGGCGTGGATGAAAAGGTGGATCCCTGTCCCCTTATGTGGGCGGACGCGACTATGCGTCCCCACCAGCCTGGTAAAACTCGCTTATCGCCCAAGCGCCGTAATCAATGGCGCGGTTGGGTTACCCACGCCCGTGTTGATGAGAATCCCGGAATAAAGGGACACGATCTCTGCTTTGACAAGACGTGCCAAGGAAACCGCCTCGCTAAACGCGCTGAGGTAGAACAGTAAAACGATTCGAATAAAGACTTGGCCGTGGTGTGATGTCACGCTACGGAATACGTCAACAGATTAGATTTGTGTAAATATTATTCTCTCTATGGCAATATGTGGAAACTTATTTTGCAGAGCCGGACACTACCTTTGTGTTCAAAATCTTCTATGAAGTACTTGGAGGAGGAACCCGCCTTGCAATGCCGAAGACAATCTGCGCGCTGGACTCGTCGTCATTGAAGCATGGTTCAGGGGCTACTGAGGGAGTCCTGCATTAGGGGGTGTCCAGATAGCCGGACTATACCTTCGGCCAGACTCCTGGACTATGAAGATACAAGATTGAAGACTTCGTCCCGTGTCCGGAAGGGACTTTCCTTGGCGTGGAAGGCAAGCTTGGCCATATGGATATGTAGATCCCCTACCATTGTAACCGACTGTGTGTAACCCTAGCCCTCTCCGTTGTCTATATAAACCGGAGGGTTTTAGTCCGTAGGACGAACAACAATCATACCATAGGCTAGCTTCTAGGGTTTAGCCTCCTTGATCTCGTGGTAGATCTACTCTTCTACTACCCATATCATCAATATTAATCAAGCAGGACGTAGGGTTTTACCTCCATCCAGAGGGCCCGAACCTGGGTAAAACATTGTGTCCCCTGTCTCCTGTTACCATCCGCCTAGACGCACAGTTCGGCACCCCCTACCCGAGATCTGCCGGTTTTGACACCGATAGCCTCCGTCATCAAGTAGAACGCTACATAAAAGGCAATTAGCGTGGCCTGCAGGCGGCGGGCCCTACCTATCGGCCAGATTCTTGGCAGCCGGCGGGGCCCACCAAGTGGCGGGCCCCAACATCCGGTGGAGAACCCAACGACCCTAGACACTGACATCCGGGTCCTACAGCCCATCGTATTTCCATTGTACCCCTGGGGGCAGGCCTATATAAGCCCCCCAGGATCACCCATGCAAAGGGTTCAACACTTACTCCACTCACACACACCATAGCTAGGGGAAGCAAGGTAGTAGCTCCGCCCTTCTTCCTTCTCTAGCAAGTCAGCTCAAGGAGCTACCTCGTAGACACCATTTGATCATAATCATCATGCGGAGACCCCGCATAGTAGGACTAGGGGTGTTATTTCCTCGGAGAGCCCCGAACCTAGGTACGTCTCATGTGCAATCGACCTCGTGCTCTCTCCCTCTTCCAGGGCCCGACGACGTCCTCTTGGCCCCATCCATGATAAGCCACCCCCTGACATTTGTCGCGAGAATACCCTGACAGTTGGCGCCCACCATGGGACTTAACGCATCATTGGCCGCAGACATGTTCTGGATGGTAACCCTCATCCTCTCCGCTAAGCACGCCGCGGCCGACCTAATCAGCCAGCCCGACGGGCCAGCTTGTGGCCGCACCATCGTATAACCTAAGCAGGAGTTGCCTTCCTCGCGAGCTACCTCGTCGACCTCTTCGGCGAGCTCGGCCTCTTTGACGAGCCCGCCGTCGATGCGCGAGCCACCGACTCCCTCATCGAGCTCTTTGAGAAGCTCATCCACTCTGACGCGGCCTCCATCGATGCTTTCCCCGGCGACGTGGTGGTTGTCGATGATCCGCTCCCTCCTGTCGCCGGCAACGCCGATGTCGGCATCATCACGGAGGTTATGGTCACTGGCCACAGCAGGGACTCCGGCGGGGCTGCCCAGGACCTGTTGCGAGCAGCAATCCAGGGCCTGGCCACTCCCATCGCTACCAACGTCGATGGAGCAACACTGGAAGAGTTCCATGTGAAGCTCCTCGACAGAGCCAACAAGATGGCGGCCATGAAGCACCATGCTGAAGCCAACCAGCATGAGATCGACCAGATAGTGGGCAGCACGCCGGCTGGGGCTAAGCCCAGCCGAGACGGTGCAATCCGGCAATGCGACGCGGCCATAGCCAGCAAGCTGGGAGTCAAACGACTGGTCTACAACACCCCAGTGGATAACCTGATGAGCGGCGCAGCCAGATGGCACGCCTCCAGGAATTCGTCAACGCTGCGAACACGCAGCAAGACACGCGCAACCGCGTGGTGGCAGCCGGCAAGCAGGCCTAAAACCATCCACCCCGCCGTGAGCATGGAGCGACCTCCCGGTTCCCATGTAGCGGAGGCCGCGTGCAGCTGAACCCGGAGGCGGCTGCTAGCTGCAGCCGGCACACTCGCCAGATGGTTGTTCATAGCCGGCAGGATCCTCCGAGAGTGGAGGGCCGGCGCCAGCAGGAGGAGCGTCCACCTCCCCCAGGAAGGGAGAGGTTGGCCGCTCCAGCGCCGATGGATCACCCAACTCTGGGCGGCTGGCTAGGCCCCCACAAAGGAGTCGGCGAGAATGATGCACGCCACCAGATCGAGCGGCTGGCTCGGTCCCTAGCGGTCAAGGAGGACGACATAGTCAGCCCGGCCTGCTTCGGCCCCTGCATCCATGATGAGCCCTTCCCCAAAGGGTTCACGCTCTCTCACGACACCCCCAAATACACAGGCTCCGTGAAGCCAGAGGACTGGCTGAAGGATTACACCACGACAGTCACCATAGCAAGCGGCAACAAGCGTGTTACCGTGAAGTATGTTCCGCTCATGCTCCAGGGCATAGCCGGGACATGACTGAACAACCTCAAACCCTACAGCGTTAATAGCTTGTTGGACTTCGCAGACGTCTTCGTCTACAACTTCACCAGCACCTACAAGCGCCCCCAAGCCTCACCAGCTCTCCATGTGCGTTCAGGGTCCGGATGAGTCCACCCGCGATTACCTGACATGCTGGGCCGAGCTGCGCAACTCCTACGAAGGGGTGCATGATGTGCAGGCCATCGAGTACTTCACCACCGGGTGCAGAGAGGGCACTCTGCTCAAGCGCAAGCTTCTGTGCGACGAGCCAGCTACCTTGGACGAGGTCCTGGTGACACCAACCGGCGCCAAGAGCCGAATGACAACAAGCGCAAGGCCCAGCAGCCAGCTTCCAACAACCGGCAAGTGGCCACTATCAAGGATCAGTAGCCGGCTAGGCAACCCGGCCCCATGCGCCAAAAGGGTGGCAAGGGTGCCTGGCTGCCTGCCTTCTCCTTCAAGCAAGCCCTCGAAGCCCCGTGCAAGTTCCACAGTGGTGTGAAGCCGTCCAACCACACTACCCAGAAGTGCAGCTGGCTCACTCGAATCACCAAGTGTGAGGGCTTGCCGCCTCCACCAGCCGGCCCAGCCGCTCTGGCTACTCAGCAGCCGGCGCCCCGCCCAGTAGGCATGCTCCAAGATGAGTTCCCTAACGAGAACGCCAGTTACATCATCTTCACCAGTGAAGCCAATGACAAGCACAACAGTCGTCAGCACCATCGCGAGGTGAACGCTGTTGTTTCAGAGGTCCCCCAATTTATGCACTAGTTCGAGAGGCCCATCACCTGGAGCCGTGATGACCATCCGACCGTGATGTCAGCGCCGGGTGCTTATGCAATGTTACTGGACTCCACCTTCTCAACGCAGAGGCGGGCTTGTCACTTCTCCCGAGTGCAGGTAGATGGCGGCAGCAGCATCAACATCGTCTGCCGCGACACCATGGAGAAGCTGGGCATCAAAGAGAAGCAACTCCAGCCCAGCCGAACCGTGTTCCATGGCATTGTCCGTGGGCTTTCCTGCTCTCCAATCGGCAAAATCAAGATTGATGTCGTATTAAGGGACAAGACCTACTTCCGCCGCAGTACCTGATACGTCCATTTTGCATCATGTTTTCTTACTATTATTTATAGTGTTTTTATCCATAATAATGCTTTCTGGAGTAATTCTAATGCCTTCTCTCTCATAATTTGCAAGGTACACATCAAGAGGGAGAATTCCGGCTGCTCGAAATCTGGACCTAAAAAAGCTAACGTCGAGCTACCTATTCTGCACAACTCCAAACAAGCTGAAACTTCACGGAGATTTCTTATGGAATATTTAAGAATTATTGGAGCCAATAAGTACCAGAGGGGGGCCACTAGGTGGGCACAACCCACCTGGGCGAGCCAGGCAGCCAGGCGCGCCCTGGTGGGTTCTAGCCCCCTCGGCCCACCTCCGGTGCCCATCTTCTGGTGTATAAGTCATTTTTACCTAGAAAAAATAAGGAGAAGACTTTCAGGGTGGAGCGTCGCCGTCTCGAGGCGGAACTTGGGCAGGAGCACTTTTACCCACCGGCAGAGCGATTCTGCTGGGGGAACTTCCCTCCCGGAGGGGGAAATCATCGTCATCATCATCACAAACAACTCTCCCATCTTGGGGAGGGCAATCTCCAGCAACATCTTCACCAGCACGGGTCTCATCTCAAACCCTAGTTCATCTCTTGTATTCAATCTTGTTACCGGAACTTTAGATTGGTGCTAGGGGTGACTAGTAGTGTTGATTACATCCTGTAGTTGATTACCATATGGTCTATTTGGTGGAAGATTATATCTTCAGATCCATTATGCATATTTATACTCCTCTGATCATGAACATGTTTATTATTTGTGAGTAGTTACTTTCGTTCTTGAGGTCACGGGATAAATCATGTTCCAAGTAATCATGTGAATTTGATATGTGTTCAATATTTTGATGGTATGTATGTTGTGATTCCCTTAGTGGTGTCATGTGAACGTCAACTACATGACACGTCACCATATTTGGGCCTAAGGGAATGCATTGTGGAGTAGTAAATAGATGGTGGGTTGCGAGACTGACAGAATCTTAAACCCCAGTTTATGCGCTATTCCGTAAGGGACCGATTGGACCCAAAAGTTTAATGCCATGGTTAGAACTTATTCTTAATACTTTTCTCGTAGTTGCGGATGCTTGCGGGAGGATTAATCATAAGTAGGAGGTTTGTTCTAGTAAGAACAACACCTAAGCACCGGTCCACCCACATATCAAATTATCAAAGTAGCGAACATGAATTAAACCAACATGATGAAAGTGACTAGATGAAATTCCCGTGTACCCTCAAGAACACTTTCCTTATCATAAGAGACCGTTCTGGCCTGTCCTTTGCCTCAAAAGGATTGGGCTACCTTGCTGCACTTTTGTTACTACTATCGTTACTTGCTCGTTACAAATTATCTTGCTATCAAACTACTCCGCTACTTACAATTTCAGCACTTGCAGACACTACCTTACTGAAAATTACTTGGCATTTCCTTCTGCTCTCATTGGGTTCGATACTCTTACTTATCTAAAAGAGCTACAATTGATCCCCTATACTTGTGGCTCATCAAGGCTATTTTCTGGCACCGTTGCCGGGGAGTGAAGCACCTTTGGTAAGTGGAATTTGGTAAGGAAACATTCATATAATGTGCTGAAATTTATTGTCACCTGCTACTATGGAAAAAATCCTTTGATGGCTTTGTTCGGGGTATCTTCACCTCGTCCGGAACTACAATTAATTGCCCCTCAACCTACTGCACCTATGTGGCACCCTAGCTCAGAGAAACCGAAACGCCCCGTATTCCAACCCAAAGATCGAGGAGAAGTCTTCTGGAATATGGCACTGCTTAGCATAGAACAAACCAGCTTTCTATTATTACACGGATATGAATACATGGTCTCCGATATTACAATGAATAACATCGGCACGGCGACACTATGCCATCCTCAGTTGCTCTATGCAAGCATCAGAACAACTCGAAGCAACGGAAAAACTACTGGCAGCGGAACAACGATGATGGTGGTGAATTCCAATCCGCAGGGACTCTGGCTGAAACGCTTATCCTAGCTCATGAACACAGGAACAACACCAAACAAGCAAGCAATCCAGGCATGACCTGCAAGCTGGCATGACACGCCAGGTCAGTACATTGAATGTACTTACAAGCACACAATTAACCAGAAGCATTAAAGACAAACAACATCATGGCATTTACAGGTTAAGCGGGAATTTAACATGAGATCCTCATAACAACATGACATGAGCAACATGAACATGATACATCTAAAACAACATGAGCATGACATGAACATATGAATCTGACGATACTAGCATGCAACATGATGACACTATATGCACTATTTATTCTACTCGGGTTACTACATAACCATCACATGCATCACTTACCAACCTCGGACATCACACGATTATCTCAGGATGAAATCCAGCTTGGTATAAACAATACTGTAGTAATCATTAAATGACCACAAGGAGCTTGATCTTTACCCATGATTCTCGCACAACATCACGAATATCCAACAACTCGATATCCTAGATACCACGGTGATCATTCCGGCGATCACAACCATGACCAACACTTGTTGTCAAACGGTGATCATTCTAGCGATAACAACCAACTTATCTCATCATTGAACCGGGGTTGTTATTAAGCACATTATTATTAATACTTTTGACTCACGGTGTAACCGACACGAACTGGGCCCTTATCCGCGGGCGCGGCTATCGATAGATTTAATATACACTCTGTAGAGGTTAGTACATTGTACCCATACCACGGAACCCATGGCCTCGCACTCCCATTCGGGTGGACCAACGGTGTTCCGACAAAACCGATCTACTGCCATGACACTCTCGCGGCCACTCCAACCCACTCCCAACTGGGCTAGTCCTGGGTGGCCCCGTGTCTACCAAAGACACAACGACCACCGTCGTGGCCAAACGTCCCTTAGAGGACCGGATCCATAAAAATAACAACAACGGGCACACAAGGTTATGTCTGCTTACCTGATCGGGGTACGCACGCCCATAACCTTCCCTCGTGGGAGGCACTGGCGAGAGGCACGAAAATAGACCCAGTTAGGACCTTCCCATAAAGGTAAACGTGGTTGCACTTGTCAGTTTCGATATGTTGGCACCATGACTTAGCCAACAGTTGTTCAAGTTTAATTAAATCCAGTTAAACTTGAATGCAATATGATGAGCCATGATAAAATAACATGATGCATATACAAAGCATGAGCATGATATCAACATAAACACGAGATGCAACATAACTATCCACCACATCAACTATGAATAAATTCCAAGTGAACATGGCATAAAGACGAGCATAAATATTACAAGTGCAACACTAGTCATGGTATAACATGACCACGAGCATCAACCATAAATATCATGCGAGAACTCATCAATAACATTACCGAGTAAACACTTAACCAACTAGTAGTAAAGGAACCATGCATATTAACAGTACTGGTAACCGATGTTAGTCATGCACCGAAGAACAAGACCAACCCAACATGTACGACTATCAAGCATGGCAATATGAGAGTAATACTAGCAACTAGCAGGGCATGATAACCAGGTGCATAACAACATAGCAAGCAAGTAAGCACTAACCCAGAAGCATTACCGAAACAACGATAACCATATTTTAAACAACCAATCATTTAATAAATATTCAAGTTGAAAACCATGGCTACTGCATGACTATCATGCAAGTGGGTATTGTGGCTTGCCTGGGGATGAAGAAGGCACCGGGAAGAAGTGCGGTAAAGCCGCGGAAAGATTTGCCGGAAATAGTTCTCTCTCAGAGGGGCTGTTTACGTTCAAGGGCAAAAAGGTCATTTTCACAGTGTCAAACCATAGTGAAAATGAATCCAACAGAACGGGTTCGACGAAACGAAGACGTGGGCTTTGGAATCACCTCATTTGGAGTGGTGGTTAAAAAGTTATAGCTGTTTTTCTGCCAGGGACCTATCTATAATGAAATCATCACAAACAAGCCCTCAACCGGAAAAACAGAAAGCACCTTCTCAGGAAATACATTTTCTAGAACAGAAAGCGTATTTGGCCTGGAAGAAGAAACGGAGTGCACTTTCGGTTAGCGAAGGCGTACTCCCTGGAGTATGTCTCCACTTATCCAGCGTGGCAGTGGGGGCCCGTGATGCTATGCGGCTGACGAGTGGGGCCCGCCTTATCCTCTCTCTCTTCGTCTCCTCTCGCCTGGCTCCTTCTCCTTCCCCGACACGCGCCTGTAGAACAGAGGAGGGGCGAGGCAGCAGCGAGGCCGGCGCCGGCCCCACCAACTCCGGCCACCTCCCGCCGGAGTGATGGCACCGGGAAGCTCGGGGAGGGGAGGCGCGGCCGTCCAGCCCGTACGTGGGCGTTGGGGAGGGCAATAGAGCGGCCACGCCCCGCGGTGACAGAAGACAGGTGCGGCGGCCGTTCTTGGAAGCGAGGGCACGGGCGCCTCCGACGAAGCGGGGAGGGGCTGGGGAGGCCCGGGGGTGGTGGTGGAAGGCAAGGAGGGGGACGGCGTCGAGTGAATTTAGCAGAGCATGGCTGGCGCCCATGGCGGCAATGGTGGTCGTGGAGGGCAGCTCGAGCTCGGGGAAGTGGTCAGGGGAGGCAACAGAAGGTGCAGGAGGCCAATGGTGAAGCAAGACGGGGTCGGGGTGGCCTTATATAGGCGGGGGAGGGGTGTGCCGCGCTGGCACCGCCGCGGACGCGTGCCCACATGCATGAGCTCGGAGGCAGGCGACGAGGGAGGCATAGGTGTCGGGACCCTGATTCTAGGTCACACCGGTCTAGCATGTAACACCTCATATCACTTTGCGGCCTCACGCACGGTATCCCCACGGGTGTCGCCTTACCATGGCCCGGAACCGTTTGCACCTTTTGACTCACGTATATTATAGTGTCGCTAGCATCCATATGACAGAGAACCTAGGCCGACAAGGCTAGTCGTGAACCCAAAGCGGCACAGACCTATGGAGACAGGAATACATGAATCACATCGAGCATGTCGGTCAACAGCGTATGAATCCGGGCTGTAGCACTGGGCTAACAGGACTCTGGAAGTCACCGCGTGGCATTTCCCCGAAGGGACAGACATAGGAACGAAGTGGAACACATGCCGGCCAGTCAAGTGTTCTGAGCAGTAGTGTTGGGCTAGCAGGACTCCGGTGAACCGGGCTGTAGCGGACTACTATGGCTCAAGGAAGCATTAGACTATATTTCCCCATAAGAGAGGCTGCCAAGGACAAACAACTAAATTGTCGGATCCCACACATAGCAATACACGTCACACGTATGCATAACATTCAAGTATGTGATGTACAACATGGCATCACAACATAACGCAACTCCTATAGATAAAGACTCAGAAGAGTCACATAGCATAAATACAAACAGGGGTCACATGATCCATCATTCAGAGCATACAAGCAACGGAAGCATTACATGTCTGAGTACAGACAACTACAAAAGAAAAAGATCGAGAAGCCTGACTATCTACAAGTCCCTGCATGGTACAAGATCGTAGCTGAGGTAACAAGCTACTCGTCGAAGTCCAAGCGGTACTACTAGTGAGACAGATGTCTCACCTGCAAAACATAAATAAAGCAAACGTGAGTACAAAGGTACTCAGCAAGACTTACATCAGATCCTATCATACATGCATTTGTATCAAGAAGGTAGTGTGGGGTTTAGTTGCAGCAAGCCAGCTCTGACTCAGTGGCTATCCTGTTCTACGACAATGAGAAACTTCTTTGAGGTGAGGCAGCGCACACGAGTCCACTAATCACCACATCAATACACTACTATGGATTCATCCCCATCTCTCCTATGAGAAGGCCATCCATAGCACTCACACTTATCTTGAGCATTTTAGAATATCCACTTCAGGTTGTCTATGTACCACGTAAGCATCCAAGAAGTCCATAACCGAGGACACGGCTATTCGAATAGATCATGATAACCCCGCAGGGGTGTACTTCATCACAAACGCTCTCACCACATATCACCGTATACCCGTCATGTATCTCGGCAACCTTCAAGTGGAAGCCTTGGGAGGGTGTCGGCCACGACCTGATTAACCACACAAGACTCTAGTCTAGGTTTATCGCCTATTCGGGTTCCATCCGCAAGGAGATCCGGCCGAGGTTTCGCTCACGGCCCCAAACGATGTGTACAGGGTTCCCGAGCCCACCATCCGGGTGCCACTCGGTACACCAGGCCACGTGTGCCTAGTCTGTCCCTAGTCCACCCTGCCGGGTGCCACTCGGTAGAAAAATAGCACTACCTACAAACACCAGAAACTATTTGCAACTCCTGGAGAGAGTTCAAGGCGGTTAATAAGTCGAGAGAGCTTGGAGCGCTCGGAGCCCAATGTGTGGTAGTAGCTAGTCATTGGACAACTTACACAGAACTAAGTTCTTAAGGACGCTCCCAGTGAGACAACCCACCATGTACTCCTACATGGCCTCTCACCGCTACCTTTACCAAATCGTGTTCACACGCTTAACTCTCATTACCAGAACATATCATAACATTCCAATTCATTCCTGATGAATCAGACCTGACACAACTCTAAGCAATAGCAGGCATGGCATGGTAGGAACACAACATGGCTCAAACAACTCCTACACATGCTAGTGGGTTTAAACTATTTACTGTGGCAATGATAGGTCATGCGGAGGAATGGGTTCCACTACCGCAGCATAAAGTAGCAGTTGAATCATTGTTGTCCTAATGCAATAAATGAGAGCGGGAGCGAGAGAGTAGGATTTTATCGGAATGACCAACGGGGGGTAGCTTGCCTGGTAGATCAACAGGGGGGCACTACTCCTCAGACAGGTACTCTCGAACACTCTCCGGAGCAGGACCTATTGAGAAGGAACGGTGTCGTAAATCAAACACAAGCATATGCAACATTATGATGTTTTTTGAGTTAATGCATCTAGCATTTATTTGGTTGAAGTCCATTTGAACCAAGGGTTCAAATACAACTCCAAATTAAGTTCTTAAATATGCCATAAGTGTGTTTTCCTATATACAGCATGTATAGATGGTTTGTCATGCATGAAAATTGTACAGATGGATAGATTGAATTTTTCTGATAATTTTTCATATATAAATTATTACAATCAGAGCTACGGTTGAATTTCTATGAATTTTCGAAGTTTTGAACATTTTCTAGAATTTCCTGTTTAAAAATAATTCTAGAAAAAGAATAATTGCGTCAGCATGACGTCATCACTATGTCGGCGAGTCAACGTTGCTGACCGGGTCAAACCTGACGTGTGGGGTCCACACGTCAGTGACTTAGTTAGTTAACAGAGGAGTTATTCCTAATCTAATTTAGATTAGTGGCTCTGGGGCCCACTGTTAGTGTCTTTAGGGGGGGTAGTTAGTGCCTAACTACGATGCCACGTCAGCCCGCCGGAGTTCTGGCCGGTGGCGACCAATAGCGCGGAGGCGACTCGCCGGAATTGTGCTACGAGCGGCGTCTGGACGCGCGAAGACCACCGGGGCATAGCCCATCGTCATCCGCATCCAGGGGAGCTGGTGGGAGGCTGCGGGGGCACCGGAGCTCACCGGAGCGGGGCTCGAGGCGGCGGCCGGAGTTCGGCTCCGGGCAAAAACGGGCGGCGGGGCACGGCAGGAACTGCGGAGGCCCTCTACGGCCTCCTGGCGTCACCAGGAGCACGGTGACGCGCGCGGGAGCGACTGGCTCGGCCTCTGGCCATGATGGCGCCATGGCCGGCGGCGATGAGGTCTCGGGCGCGGCAGCTGAGCTAGCTAGGCGGGGCAAACGAGCACGGGGAGGAGAGGAGAACGAAGTAGAGCTCACGGGGAGATCGTAGACATCGTCAGCGAGCTCGGGGACGCGCTGAGGTCGACGGTGCGGCGATGGGGATCCACGGCGGCCGGAGATGAAGACGACGATGATGGAGGAGCTAGGCGCGTGGCTCGACGAGGAGGTAGACGCAGACGTGGCGGAGCTTCTGGACACAATAGCGAGGCGAGGGGAAGTCGGTGGCTACGGCAACGGCGAGCGGCGGCGACGGTAGCGCTCGGGCGGGTCGAGAGAGAGGGATCTAGGGGAGGAGGGAGAGCGAGAGAGAGTGAGAGAGAGTCGAGGGGAGTGCGTGGCGTCGTCGGGGGCCTCCAGCAGCGAGCGGGGAAGAAGGAGGTGGCGGCGGTGGCCATGCGCGCGTCGGGCACGCGCTGTGCATCCGACTGGCGGGAGGAAGAAGACCTCCCTGCCCCTGGTGGGCTGGTCCGGCTAGATGGGCTGCCAGGTAAGGCCCAGGTACTTCTCTCCTTCTCTCTTATTTCTCTTTCCTATTTCTGACATTTGTTTTGATTTGATAAAAATACCAAATCACTTTATTTTATTCTGTAAATTTTAGTAGGGACTAGTTGGACCACTCCAAAGCTCCTCACCAAAATTCAGAATTATTGGACAATATTTTATATATAATAAAATATTTATCCAACGCAAATAATTACTGAATTAATTCCAAATGGCCAAAATAAATATTTATGAGCTACTAAAAATATTGGTTTGAATTTTAACTCTGACCAATATTTTCAGAGAGCAACATGAACTTTTTCTTGGACCCTTTTGGAGCAATTTTTATCTGGGTTATTTCCAGAAATTATTCTGAGGGTTTCACCAATCCCCATTTCAAATTTAAATGGAATTTAAACATGATGCACCCATGAAGGCTAGCCTAGGTCATACCATAACTAGGAATGTGACAACTCGCCCCCACTCGAAGAAATCTCGTCCCGAGATTCAGGAGTCGGCGGAAAGAAAGTGGGGTACTCAAGTCGAAGACGATCTTCACGCTCCCAAGTAGCTTCTTTCTCGGAATGATGCGACCACTGAACCTTGAGAAACTTGATGTTATGACGTCGGGTGACACGCTCTGCTTGATCAAGGATGCAGACAGGGAACTCCCGATAAGTGAGGTTATCTTGGAGATCAAGCGTTTCGTGGTCCACTCCGCGGATGGGATCCGAGAAGCAACACCTGAGTTGAGAGACGTGGAAGACATCATGAACTCGAGAAAGATGTGGTGGTAGTTCCAACTGGTAGGCAACTTCTCCTCGTTTAGCGAGAATGAGAAAGGGACCAATGTAACGAGGAGCCAACTTGCCCTTGATATCGAATCCATGGGTACCCTTCAAAGGGGTAACCCGAAGATAAGCTTTGTCGCCAATTTCATAAGCCACTTCCTTATGACTACGGTCATACTGGCTCTTTTGACGAGATTGGGCTGTTTTCAAATTCTCACGAATGATGCGAACTTGTTCTTCCGCCTCCTGGATCATATCCGGTCCAAAGAATTGTCTTTCACCGGTTTCTGACCAGTTCAAAGGTGTTCGACATCTTTGTCCATACAGAACCTCAAAAGGAGCTTTCTTGAGGCTGGATTGGTAGCTGTTGTTATAAGGAAACTGGGCGAAGGGAAGACACTTCTCCCAATCCATACCGAATGAGATAACACAAGCTCTAAGCAAGTCTTCGAGAATTTGGTTGACCCTTTCCACCTGACCACTTGATTGAGGGTGGAAAGCGGTACTGAAGGAAAGATGGGTGCCCATGGAAGTTTGGAAACTCTCCCAGAAGTGAGAAGTGAAAAGACTACCACCGTCCGAATTGATCTCTAGTGGAACACCATGAAGTGACACTATTCGAGAAATATATAAGTCAGCGAGCTGACTAGCAGTGATACTCTCTTGAACAGGTAGGAAGTGAGCCACTTTAGAAAGACGATCAATGGCTACGAAGATAGCATTATTCCCTTTCTTGGTCCTAGGAAAACCGGTGATGAAGTCCATACCAACTTTATCCCATTTCCACTCAGGAATAGCTAAAGGCTGAAGGGTGCCAGCAGGTCTCTGATACTCTGCCTTCACGCGACGACAAACGTCACAGTTAGCAATAAATTGAGCAATTTCTCTCATCATCCTAGTCCACCAGAACCTCTGGCGTAGGTCCTCATACATCTTAGTACTACCGGGATGAATCGTGAGAGGAGATTCATGCGCCTCCTTAAGGATTAATTGTCGAAGATGTTGATTCTTGGGAACCACCAAGTGACTCTCAAAGAAAACAACACCATGATCATCTATAGAGAAACTACCACCAACTCCTTTTTTAATGTTTCTCTTGATCCGGGAAATTCCCGTATCCTGCTTCTGAGCAGGGATGATCTAATCCACAAGAGTAGATTTCGCCACCAAGGTAGAAAGGAATCCATGAGGAGCAATGTGAAGGTTAAGCTTACAGAATTCCTCATGAAGAACTGGTTGGCCCTGCTGCAACATGAGATTGTTGCAATAGGACTTACGACTTAGTGCATCAGCCATGACATTCCCCCTACCTGGGGTGTAGGTAATCCCTAAGTCATAATCTGAGATCAACTCCAACCAACGTCTTTGCCTAAGGTTCCAATCTGGTTGGGTGAAGGTATACTTGAGACTCTGATGGTCGGTGTAAATCTCGCAACGTTTACCGAGAAGGTAATGTCGCCAGGTCTTAAGTGCATAGACTACGCCTGCAAGCTCTAGATCATGTGTAGGATAATTCTCCTCATGTGGATGCAACTGTCGAGATGCATAGGCAATCACATGGCGATCTTGCATAAGAATGCAACCTAGTCCTTGTCGTGAGGCATCACAATAGATAACAAAGACCTTAGTGAAATCCGGTGGCACAAGTATGGGAGTAGAAGTCAAGCGTCTTTTCAGTTCCTGAAAACTGTGCTCACACTATGGGGACCACTCAAAGTTTTTATCTTTCTTGAGAAGTTCCGTGAGAGGTTTGGCCACTTTGGAGAAGTTCTCAATGAATCGGCGACAATAACTGGCTAGACCAAGGAAACTCCTAACTTGCTTAACTGTTTCAGGTGGAGTCCAATCAAGAACGGCCTGAACTCTTTCGGGATTGACAGCAATGCCCTTACCAGAGATTACGTGGCCGAGATAGGTCACTTCTGGCAGCCAAAATTCGCACTTGGAGAACTTGGCATAAAGGCGGTGATCTTTGAGTTTTCCTAGCACAAGTCTAAGATGTTCGGCATGCTCTTCCTCGTTCTTCGAGTAAATAAGGATATCATCGAGGTAAACCACGATGAACTTATCTAAGTACTCCATGAAGATCGAGTTCATCAAGCGAGAGAAAGTAGCTGGAGCGTTGGTTAGACCAAAGGACATGATGGTGTACTCGTACTGACCATAACGAGTGACAAAAGCCGTCTTAGGAATGTCACCATTTCTGAACTTGATTTGGTGGTAGCCTAACCTCAAATCCATCTTGGAAAAGACTGAGGATCCAGCGAGCTGATCATATAGGTCGTTGATCCTGGGGAGCGGATACTTGTTCTTTATCGTAACCAAATTAACGGGACGATAATCTACAACCATCTGGTCCGTACCATCCTTCTTCTTGACGAAGAGAACGGGGCAAGCCCAGGGAGAAGAACTAGGACGGATGAAACCCTTTTGCAAGGATTCATCGAGTTGTTTCTTAAGCTCAGCTAGTTCTAAGGATGCCATCTTGTAAGTTCTCCTAGAGATTGGAGCGGTTCCTGGGATAAGATCTATGACAAATTCTACATCTCTGTCAGGTGGAATACCTGGCAGTTCCTCTAGAAAAAGATCCGGAAAGTCACGGACTACCGGGATATCTTCAAGGTCAGGAAGAGGGTTGGCATTAAGAGAATAGAGCTGACGCTTTGCACCTCTGGTGGAGACAGTGACTATCTTGCCAGATGGGTGTGTAAGCTGAACAGACCTTGTGTAACAATCAATCTTGGCATGATGAGCTTTCATCCAGTCCATACCCAAGATGATGTTAATATCTGTAGACTTGAGGGCTATAAGTGATGCAAGGAATACAAGTTTGTCAACAAGGATTTCATTACCATGGCTTATTCTGGTAGTTTGCCATCTAGACCCTGGAGTTTGGATTTCAGGTGGAGTTGGCATATCGCAAAATGACATGTCGTGCAAACGAGCATAGCCTTCAGAAATGAAGGAGTGAGATGCTCCGGTATCGAACAGAACCGAAGCTAGATGGCAATTGACAAGGAGGGTACCAAGAACGACATCCGGATCATCATGAGTGTCTTTAGCTGAGACGTGGTGCACACATCCACGATCAGCGGGAGCTGACTTGACACTAATCATCTTGCGTGATGGCTTACCATGACCAACAGACTTCTCAGGCTGGGGTGGAGCATAGTTGGTTTGAGAGCAGTCACGTGCATAGTGTCCTGGCTCTCCGCATGTGAAACAAGTCCCTGAAGTAGGACGTGGACCCGCTTTGACAAGCGGTCTACCAATAGGCCTGGGTGGAGCATACTGCTGAACTGGGTGAGGTGCCACACAAGCTGGCCTTGGTGTATAACCGGGTGGAAGAGCGGAGTTCGGAACCCAAATCCGGCGCTTCTGCAAAGTAGAACCGGAAGAGGAACCCAAATCACGGGTGTGCTTACGAGACTCCTCGTAAGTGAGCTGAGCTGTCTCCGCATTAATGGCCTTGTTCACAAGAGCCTGGAAGGTATTGCAATGATGCAAGTGGAGATCACGACGCAACTTGGGGTTGAGACCCTTCCGGAACCTAGCCTGCCTCTTGGCGTCTGTGGACACTTCTTCTATAGCAGAGCGAGCAAGGTTCTCAAACTCTCTACTGTAAGCATCAATAGCCATCTTACCCTATGTGAAACTATAGAACTCTTCTCTCTTGCGGTCAATGAGAGCTTGAGGAATGTGATGCTCGCGAAAAGCCTAAGTGAAATCCTTCCAGGTAGGTATCTGGCCAGCTTGAAGCATAGCCTCATAGTTCTGCCACCAAAGACTAGCAGGATCTTCCAGGTGATATGCAGCATAGGTGACCTTGTTACTTTCAGCTACGTTCACCGAACGCAGCTTGTGTGTGATACTACGGAGCCAGTCATCTGGATCGAGTGGTTCAATGGAATGATGGAAGGTAGGTGGTTTCAGACCAATGAAATCATAGATGGTCGCTGACTCTTTGCACTGGGGTGCGGTGTTCTCCTCGATACGTGCTAACAAGCGGTTAGACTCATGCTTGTTCCTCTCCATCTCTAACATGAACTCTGTCAACGAAGACTAGTCGGGAGGATCCTCATCCCTACCATCTCCGTGGTTCCGGCTACAAGCAACAGAACTTCGGTTAACTGACGACATCCTGAAGAACCAAGCAAGGAAACAAGGATGGATTCGGCATCATGATAAGGATGTAGAATATAGTACGAGGAAAAATACTATCTCTTGAACTCCTAGGACAATTCCGGCAGCATAACGGCAGTAAAATGCTCGAAATGAGACATTCTGCAAAAAATGGAGTAGCACCATACTCAACATCATCACTCAAGGTTCTGAGATATTGCTAAATAGGTTACACCGGAGGTACTCAAACTGGGATAAGACTCTGATCAACCTATCCTAAGGGACTACGGAGTAGTAACACATGATCCTGATAGACAGAAGAGGAAGCCTAGTTCCTTAACCCCGTAGGAAAGATAGGATGACTCAGATCAGAAGGCATGAGGCATAAGGAGTAAAAAGAGCCTTACGTTCCCTTCCACAATCAATTCCCTTACATAACTAAAGAATTTCTAGACTCAACTTCGACCAGGTTGGCTTGGAAATCCTACAGGCAGTCAGGCTCTGATACCAAAACTATCGGGACCCCGATTCTAAGTCACACCGGTCTAGCATGTAACACCTCATATCACTTTGCGGCCTCACGCACGGTATCCCCACGGGTGTCGCCTTACCATAGCCCGGAACCGTTTGCGCCTTTTGGCTCACGTATATGATAGTGTCGCTAGCATCCATATGACAGAGAACCCAGGCCGACATGGCTAGTCGTGAACCCAAAGCGGCACAGACCTATGGAGACAGGCATACATGAATCACATCGAGCATGTCGGTCAACAGCGTATGAATCTGGGCTGTAGCACTAGGCTAACAGGACTCTGGAAGTCACCCGTGACATTTCCCCGAAGGGACAGACATAGGAACGAAGTGGAACACATGCCGTCCAGTCAAGTGTCCTGAGCAGTAGTGCTGGGCTAGCAGGACTCCGGTGAACCGGGCTGTAGCGGACTACTATGGATGAAGGAAGCACTAGACTACATTTCCCCATAAGAGAGGCTGCCAAGGACAAACAACTAGATTGTCGGATCCCACACATAGCAATACACCTCACACGTATGCATAACATGCAAGTATGTGACGTACACCATGGCATCACAACATAACGCAACTCATATAGATAAAGACTCAGAAGAGCCACATAGCATAAATACAAAGAGGGGTCACATGACCCATCATTCAGAGCATACAAGCAATGGAAGCATTACATGTCTGAGTACAGACAACTACAAAAGAAAAAGGCTGAGAAGCCTGACTATCTACAAGTCCCTCCAAGGTACAAGATCGTAGCTGAGGTAGCAAGCTACTCGTCGAAGTCCAAGCGGTACTACTAGTGAGACAGATGTCTCACCTGCAAAACATAAATAAAGCAAACGTGAGTACAAAGGTACTCAGCAAGACTTACATCAGATCCTATCATAAATGCATTTGTATCAAGAAGGTAATGTGGGGTTTAGTTGCAGCAAGCCAGCTTTGACTCAGTGGCTATCCTGTTCTACGACAATGAGAAACTTCTTTCAGGTGAGGCAGCGCACGCGAGTCCACTAATCACCACATCAATACACTACTATGGATTCATCCCCGTCTCTCCTACGAGAAGGCCATCCATAGCACTCACACTTATCTTGAGCATTTTAGAGTATCCACTTCAGGTTGTCTATGTACCACGTAAGCATCCAAGAAGTCCATAACCAAGGACACGGCTATTCGAATAGATCATGATAACCCTGCAGGGGTGTACTTCATCACCCACGCTCTCACCACTTATCACCGTATACCCATCATGTATCTCGGCAACCTTCAAGCGGAAGCCTGGCGAGGGTGTCGGCCACGACCTGACTAACCACACAAGACTCTAGTCCAGGTTTATCGCCCATTCGGGTTCCATCCGCAAGGAGATCCGGCCGAGGTTTCGCTCACGGCCCCAAACGATGTGTACAGGGTTCCCGAGCCCACCATCCGGGTGCCACTCGGTACACCGGGCCACGTGTGCCTAGTCTGTCCCAAGTCCACCCTGCCGGGTGCCACTCGGTAGAAAAATAGCACTACCTACAAACACCAGAAACTATTTGCAACTCCTCGACAGAGTTCAAGGCAGTTAATAAGTCGAGATGTCTGGTAGTAGCTAGTCATTGGACAACTTACACAAAACTAAGTTCTTAAGGACGGTCCCAATGAGACAACCCACCAGGTACTCCTACATGGCCTCTCACCACTACCTTTACCAAATAGTGTTCACACGCTTAACTCTCATTACCAGAACATATCATAACATTCCAATTCATTCCTGATGAATCAGACCTGACACAACTCTAAGCAATAGCAGGCATGGCATGGTAGGAACACAACATGGCTCAAACAACTCCTACACGTGCTAGTGGGTTTTAACTATTTACTATGGCAATGACAGGTCATGCAGAGGAATGGGTTCAACTACCGCAGTATAAAGTAGCAGTTGAATCATTGTTGTCCTAATGCAATAAATGAAAGAAGGAGCGAGAGAGTAGGATTTTATCGGAATGAACAAGGGGGGTAGCTTGCCTGGTAGATCAACAGGGGGGCACTACTCCTCAGACAAGTACTCTCGAACACTCTCCGGAGCAGGACCTATCGAGAAGGAATGGTGTCGGAAATCAAACACAAGCATATGCAACATTATGATGTTGTTTGAGTTAATGCATCTCACATTTATTTGGTTGAAGTCCATTTGAACCAAGGGTTCAAATACAACTCCAAATTAAGTTCTTAAATATGCCATAAGTGTGTTTTCATATATACAGCATGTATAGATGGTTTGTCATGCATGAAAATGGTACAGATGGATATATTGAATTTTTCTGATAATTTTTCATATATAAATTATTTCAATCAGAGCTACGGTTGAATTTCTATGAATTTTTAAAGTTTTGAACATTTTCTGGAATTTCCTGTTTAAAAATAATTCCAGAAAAAGAATAACTACATCAGCATGACGTCATCACCATGTCAGCGAGTCAACATGGCTGACCGGGTCAAACCTGACGTGTGGGGTCCACACGTCAGTGACTCAGTTAGTTAACAAAGGAGTTATTCCTAATCTAATTTAGATTAGTGGCTCTGGGGCACACTATCTGTGTCTCTAGGGGGGGGGAGTTAGTGCCTAACTACGATGCCACGTCAGCCCGCCGGAGTTCTGGCCGGCGGCGACCAATAGCGTGGCGGCGACTCGCCGGAATTGCGCTACGAGCGGCTTCTGGACGCGCGAAGAGCACCGGGGCGTAGCCCATCGTCGTCCGCATCCAGGGTAGCTGGTGGGAGGCTGCGGGGGCACCGGAGCTCACCGGAGCGGGGCTCGAGGCAGCGGCCGGAGTTCGGCTCCAGGCGAAAACGGGCTGCGGGGCACAGCAGGAACTGCGGAGGCCCTCTACGGCCTCCTGGCGTCACCAGGAGCATGGTGACGCGCGCGGGAGCGGCTGGCTCGGCCTCTGGCCACGATGGCGCCATGGCCCGCGGCGATGAGGTCTCGGGCGCGGCAGCTGAGCTAGCTAGGCGGGGCAAACGAGCACGGGGAGGAGAGGAGAACGAAGTAGAGCTCATGGGGAGATCATAGACGTCGTCAGCGAGCTCGGGGACGCGCTGAGGTCGACGGTGCGGCGATGGGGATCCACGGCGGCCGGAGATGAATACGACGATGATGGAGGCGCTCCAGGGCCTCCCGAGGCGCGTGGCTCAATGAGGAGGTAGACGCAGATGTGGTGGAGCTTCTGGACACAACAGCGAGGCGAGGGGAAGTCGGTGGCTACGGCAACGGCGAACGGCGATGACGGCAGCGCTCGGGCGGGTCGAGAGAGAGGGATCAAGGGGAGTTGGGAGAGCGAGAGAGAGTGAGAGAGAGTCGAGTGGAGTGCGTGCCGTCGTCGGGGGCCTCCAGCAGCGAGCGGGGAAGCAGGAGGTGGCGGCCGTGGCCGTGCGCGCATCGGGCACGCGCTGTGCATCCGACTGGCGGGAGGAAGAAGACCTCCCTGCCCCTGGTGGGCTGGGCCGGCCAGATGGGCTGCCGGGTAAGGCCCTGGTACTTCTCTCCTTCTCTCTGATTTCTCTTTCCTATTTCTGACATTTGTTTTGATTTGATAAAAATACCAAATCACTTTATTTTATTCTGTAAATTTTAGTAGGGACTAGTTGGACCACTCTAAAGCCCCTCACCAAAATTCAGAATTATTGGACAATATTTTATATATAAAAAAATATTTATCCAACGCAAATAATTACTAGATTAATTCCAAATGGCCAAAATAAATATTTATGAGATCCTAAAAATATTGGTTTGAATTTTAACTCTGACCAATATTTTGAGAGAGCAACATGAACTTTTTCTTGGACCCTTTTGGAGCAATTTTTATCTGGGTTATTTCCAGAAATGATTCTGAGGGTTTCACCAATCCCCATTTCAAATTTAAATGGAATTTAAACATGATGCACACATGAAGGCTAGCCTAGATCATACCATTACTAGGGATGTGACAATAGGGGAGACTCTCATGGGGCAGAGGCGGCCAACGGAGCACGGGGAGGATGACGACGGCGACGAACAGAGCCAAACCGCCACTGTCCTCTCGTGGGCGCGCGTCGGCTTGTGTCGGTGAGGAAGCGGACGAAGGGGGAGAGGGGTCCAGGGGAACGGCGATGACGAGATGAAGCCACTGGACATGCTCACAAGCTATAAGACGACAAGAGGGAGCGGTGCCAAAGCACAAACGGTGCTCTGGACACGGCACAGCGCACAGAGCGCGTGCACAGGCACGCCATTGTCGTGGTCACCACGTGAACGAGGGCATTCAATGCTCAACAGCACACAAAACATTGTCTAGATGATAGTCCTTCCGAAGTAGGTTGTAACTGAGGTGGTATATTGGTTAAAAGTTCTATGGTTAACAGGTAAACAACCTCTAAAGTTTACTGCAGTAAACTTGACCGTGTACTGCTGCTCAACAGGGACGTGATTGGGTCAAATGGAGTTGTCTGGGAGTGTGAGGTAAATAAGAACTTTCTTCCTAGTAATTTGTAGAGGATTATGACCAAGATTTAATGTAGTTTCTTAACAACCACATAAACTGGTCCAGAAACTAGATTAGGATGATGCACTCTGATGAAGCATCAAGTTGAGCTCACATTGGGCAAGGCAGAGTAATTTGGTCCTATGAAGATGCTCAAAAATTCTCATACCAATTGGCCAAGCCAAACTGGTACTTGCTTCACAAACATCTCCTTTGGACAGAAACTTTCAAAACTCTAGAGGAATAATGGCTTTATGAACCATGCCCAAAATGGGTGGAGGTAAGTTATATGGATAATAGAAGGCCTAGAAAAATTTGCAGCCATAATGCAGCAAGATTATATATACTTGCTTCACAAACTGAAATTTTGCACAGAATCAAAGAATTGAAGGTGAGCTCTCATGGAGGCATAACACGATCTATACTTTGGTGGAGGGCTATGATATGATGATATGAGGGATCATGCAAAATGGCAACTCATTTGGATATGCCTAGCTTGTACTTCCTTCACAACCACTTCCCTCAGACAGGAACTTTGAAAAATCATAATTGAATAATTACTAGGCAAATTAGGTTGCACTTTGTCATGTGGCAATTATATGGACAGGAAAAGGTGCCCAAGGAGTTTGAGGTCAATTGGGAAAAGATAAATGGCACTTGCTTCACATTCTGCCATTTAAGACAGAATAGGAAATGCATTAATTGAGCATGATGGGAAACATGGCAAATTAAATATTTTGCCATTTTTGATGAAGATAGGACCCAAACAATTTATGAGAATTATTTGGGAATTTTGGGAGTGATTGAAATATAGGTTGCTTCACAACCTAGGGCAAATTGGGTTATTCCTTTAATAGAAAAGGAATATTCCCAAGGAAAAGAATATTGGGATTAGGGCTAGGATGAAAATAACAGGGTCTAGGAAAGGATTTGGGAATGACAAGCCACTCTGGAAACAAAGAAGAGGGCATCTTCTTTGGTTTCCAGACCACAAAGCCACAGAAAAAGAAAACTCAAGCAAAAACCTCAGAAAAACCTTACCCCCTTAAAGAAAAAGAAAGGGCCAAAAATCAGGCTGTCACAAACCTTACCCCCTTAAAGAAATCTCGTGCTCAAGATTTGGTTGCTCAGGGAACAAGTATGAAGGTACTCACTTAAGGAAACCGTTTCCAACTCGGGTATCCTTTTTCTTATTTTTGTTCCCACTAAATTTTTATCTGACTGGCCCTGGGGTGGTTTGCTTTAATATATCCATTTTCTGACAGATCTTACCTTGCTTGTTCATGCTTATACAGGCTCCAATTTTCTTTTTAGATCTGCTGACTTAGCTGACTGTGGTTGATTCTCACGACTAAAATATATGCCGGACTCACAAATCCAAGAGTGATTTCCGCTGGGTGTGTCATTTGGGACTGACAATCTTTCATGAAATAGTGATCAAATTTTTCTAGTGGACACCCAAGGTCTAACTCCTTGCATTGGGTTTCTCCACTAATTCCAGGTCCTTTGGGTTCCAAACAGTGAGCTGGGTCATAACCGCTTTCCTGACAGATTCTGGCTTATTGCGAAAGTTTCTGAATCATCCTAACCAGTTCCACTATCTTGAGTATCGGCTCTGTACCAAATATTTGATTGTTGCCTGCATCACTAGTCTTGCTCCTTCATTATTGTTTTCTTGGTCTGGATCCTTGGCTGAAAGAGCTGGGTCATATTGCTTCTTCGTATCACCATAGGTACTGTTGGTGCAATTTGGCAATCGTAGCTTATCCTCATTTTTCTGACAGGGTACCCCATTAAATGGCAGGTTCAACACCCCTCAAGTTCTGACCACAGGAATATGATCATCCGAAGCTTTGCAAGAAATCGGCAAATAAATCAGTAGCCACCAAAACAGTCTTTACCACTCAGATCTGGGATATTATTGAAATAATTTAAACACGGCTCAGGACGGTCGAAAAGCAGCTCAGAACAGTAGACCGGGTTGATAATAAGAAGGTGGCAGCTCCCTAAAATAGCCAAAAGCAGCTATAGGGCTACTGTCACAAAAAGAAACTTAACAGCTGTATGAGACGGCCGAAAAGCAGCTCAGAACTCATGACAGTCGTTGAAGAGAGAAATAAAAATCGGCATCCACCCCGGATAGCTAAAAAAAGCTTAGATCACAGGCGCGGTGCCGTCATTGGAGAAAAAGGGGACATGGCACATCAGGATCATTTTCCAGGTTCACAGGTACTCGTACTGAGCTCATTGATGTCGTCAATCCTCATAATCCTTTGTCACACTATGGTGTATACTGGCTTTCTTCTCTTAACCATCCGCACATGGTTGTCAGATCCTCATCCGAGTGACTTGTGAGGTCTTTGTGGTATCCTCACCGCATATATATGAGAATCTGATTCCCGAGACAGACGTGTATTCTGACTGATTCTTGCTTCTGACCAAAATGTTGTGGATCTGATTCTTGGGATTCACTGCCATATGCTATCAATTCACAGCGTACTACATTGGTATGGAAACTTGCATCGAACGGCTTGCTGAAGAAGACTGGTATCGTGCTATCAATTCTTGGGATTCACTGCCATATTACTGAGGAAGATTGGCTGGCTTGTGCTCGAAACTTGCATCGAACGGCTTGCTGAAGAAGACTGGTATCGTGCTTCAGAAGCTTACCCCTTTAAAGGCTTTGCTGGGGAAAGACTCAGTACCTTATGCCGGAAGCTTTTCTGGTTGCCTACTGAAGAAGGCAGAGTACCTAGTACGGGAAATCATCCATGTACCATACTGAGGAAGATAGATGAATCTTGCCATGGAAACTTCTTAGGTCTCTTGCGAGGGAAAATTGGGTTGCTTATACCAGAAGCTCCTTATTATGATATGCGGACCGATTTCCACATATATAACCATCTTAATATTTCTGTTATTGATTTCTTGTATGAAATGGGGTTTTGTAGGACTATCCTCCTTTCTGAGTACATGCCATATTTTTGCTTGCTTCCAGGTACATCGGGTTCCAAAATCATCCTCAACGAAAAATTAAACTTGTATCTGAGCCATACCTTTGATAATATTCTGTCAACCTTGCACTCAATTTATCTTCTTGCTGATTTGATCCTTTCTGGTATGAGGAGTGCACGTTAATGCAAACTTTTTACTAACATTCCTTCCAGGATTTCTTTTGTATTCAGACGAGCTATTTCCAATCTCACCACAGTCTGTTGACAATTCCATACTGTTTAGGTGAGTTTCCAAATATATGCATTTCTTGCTGACTCTTCGGGTCTGGTGTCGGCTGACGAGCAACTTTAATAGGGGAAAATTTTGTAACACCGAAGTCCCAAAGAAAGAAACAAAAGAAACGACTAAAAAAAGCACCCAAGCATAATACTAATATAATAAATCAAGTAATCATTACATATTACTGCTACTCACACCATAATATGCATGCACACCTAAGCACACAAATCGCAAAGAAACTCCGGTATTACGGTCTAATATGTTGTGGTGGTGTGCACGGAAATTATATCCATGTGTGGAAGGAGTTGGCGTAACCGAAGCTACACCGAGCAGTGGCTGAACAGTGGCTGGATCTGGATGGATACACAGGTGAGAAAGGACTTGACGACCAAGTAGCGAGACACAAAAGTCACGACCACCTCATCATCAAGCGTACAGAGGGAATCATACCCGTCCAAAGAATGAAATGACAAGGCAAGATAACAGTGGAAGACTGGGTTTAATCGCATTGCCCTTTTCTGATAACAAAGATCAGCAAGGGTTGCCAAAAGAACAAGATGGAGGGCAATGGATGATGATGTGGTTGAATCACACCGAAGAGCAGGCATGCTAAGAAGGAGGGCGTAGGTAGTGGATCGGAACCGATACCACATACACTCACAAGATTAACCGTTAGTGACAAAATAATAATCTATATGCATGCTATGCGACAAACAAATGCAAAAAACCAACTAGGGTCTATACTACCACTTTCTAACGTTCGCGCGGGGTAGGTCATCCTACAACCAGACCTGCTCTGATACCAAGCATGTGGCACCCCGGCTCAGAGAAACTGGAACGCCTCGTATTCCAGCCTAGAGATCGAGGAGAAGTCTTCTAGAATACGACACTGCTTAGCATAGAACAAACCAGCTTTCTATTATTACAGGGATATGAATACAAGGTCTCCGATATTACAATGAATAACATCGGCACGACGACACTACGCCATCCTCAGTTGCTCTATGCAAGTAGTAGCACAACTCGAAGCAACGGAAAAAGTACTGGCAGTGGAACGACGACGACAGTGGTGAACTTCAATCCGCAGGGACTCTGGCTGGAACGCTTATCCTAGCTCGCGAACACAGGAACAACACTAAACAAGCAAGCAATCCAGGCATGACCTCCAAGCTGGCATGACACGCCAGGTCAGTACATTGAATGTCCTTGCAAGCTCACAATTAACCAGAAGCATTCAAGACAAAACAACATCATGGCATTTACAGGTTAAGCGGGAATTTAACATGAGATCCTCATAACAACATCACATGAGCAACGTGAACATGATACAGCTAGAACAACATGAGCATGACAT
Source organism: Triticum dicoccoides (assembly GCF_002162155.2). Lineage (NCBI taxonomy): Eukaryota > Viridiplantae > Streptophyta > Magnoliopsida > Poales > Poaceae > Triticum > Triticum dicoccoides. Next base: position 697,958,643 of record NC_041392.1, on the reverse strand, counting down.
GAACATATGAATCTAACGATACTAGCATGCAACATGATGACACTATATGCACTATTTATTCTTCTCGGGTTACTACGTAACCATCACATGTATCCCTTACCAACCTCGGACATCACACGATTATCTCAGGATCAAATCAAGCTTGGTATAAAGAATACCGTAGTAATCATTAAATGACCACCAGGAGCTTGATCTTTACCCATGATTCTCGCACAACATCACAAATATCCAACAACTCGGTATCCTCGATACCACGTTGATCATTCCGGCGATCACAAGCAACTTATCTCATCATCGAACCGGGGTTGTTATTAAGCACATTATTATTAATACTGTTGACTCACGGTGTGACCGACATGAACTGGGCCCTAGTCTGCGGGTGCGGCTATCGATAGATTTAATATACACTCTGCAGAGGTTAGTACACTGTACCCACACCATGGAACCCATGGCCTCACACTCCCATTCGGGTGGACCAACGGCGTTCCGACCAAACCGATCTACCGGCCACTCCGACCCACTGCCAACTGGGCTAGTCCTGGGTGGCCCCAAGTCTACCAAAGACACAACAACCACCGTCGTGGCCAAACGTCCCTCACGGGGACCGGATCCATAAAATTAACAACAACGGGCACACAAGGTTATTTCTGCTTACCTGATCAGGGTACGCACGCCCATTACCTTCCCTCGTGGGAGGCACCGGCGAGAGGCACGGCAATAGACCCAGTTAGGACCTTCCCATAAAGGTAAGCGTGGTTGCACTGGTCAGTTTCGATATGGTGGCACCATGACTCAGCCAACAGTTGTTCAAGTTCAATTAAATCCGGTTAAACTTGAATGCAATATACTGAGCCATGATAAACAACATGATGCATATACAAAGCATGAGCATGATATCAACATAAACACGGGATGCAACATTACTATCCACCACATCAACTATGAATAATTTCCAAGTGAACATGGCATAATGACGAGCATAAATATTACAAGTGCAACACTACTCATGGTATAACATGACCACTAGCATCAACCATAAATATCATGCAAGAACTCATCAATAACATTACCGAGTAAACACTTAACCAACTAGTAGTAAAGGAACCATGCATATTAACAGTACTCGGTAACCGATGTTAGTCATGCACCGAAGAACATGACCAAACCAACATGTACGACTATCAAGCATGGCAATATGAAAGTAATACTAGCAACTAGCAGGGCATGATAACCAGGTGCATAACAATATAGCAAGCAAGTAAGCACTAACCCAGAAGCATTACCAAAACAACGATAACCATATTTTAAACAAGCAATCATTTAATAAATATTCAAGTTGAAAACCATGGCTACTGCATGACTATCATGCAAGTGGGTATTATGGCTTGTGTCGTGGTTTTGTCACGGCAGATGTCCTAGAGAAAGGACTTAGTCGTGGAGCCATCGCGACGGGTTAGCTTGAAGGGGTTAAAGCAGACATAGGGACGCAAGAGAGTTTATACTAGTTCGGCCCCTTTGATGAAGGTAAAAGCCTACGTCTAGTTGTGATGGAATTGATGGGGTTTCGATGACTAGGGAGCAAACAAGCTTCGCCTAAGTCTCAAGTTGTTGTCTGTTGTCCTTGAACCGCCGCCGGGTCGTCCCCTTATATACACGGGTGACGCCCGTCGGTTCATAGAGTCCCAATACCGGCTCATAGATGTGTCCGGTTTGGTCTCTACTTATTCCTAACTTACAATACAAGTTAAATACCAGTGCCGGTTTACGGCTACATGCCTTGAACCGACTATGGGCCTTGAGCCCTCAACTGCCTTCTTGGGCTTTAACATGCTTAACTACTAATGAAGTTAACCCGGCCTAGATAGGCCAGTTTACGCCCAATAGTGATATCCCCAACATTAGGCCCCAAATTGATTTGAATAGGTTCATGTCAATCCTTAGCAAAAATCTTCATCTTCAATATCTTCTTGTAGTTTGTTGAACCGCTGTGATGTCATCTACTCTGGTCGTTGTAAACCGGCGTGACGTCACCTGTTATAAAGAACCTTAACCATGATACCCTTTTTTTGTTTAATAGGTCTGCAACAATTAAGGCGACAGCTTCGTTTCCAAACCCACGGTCCCTTGATTTTCGCGCCTGACACCTGTCCCTTGCCTTATAAATAGGAGCGAAGGGTCATTTCTTTTTCCCCTTCATGCCCTTCTGCTTCGTCTTCCCCGCGTCGTCCAGCTTCGGAGCTCCGCCACCGTCGACGACCTCTGCTCCAACCTTGGCCGCTGCATCACCCTGATTGTACCAAAGCATCGCGGCGACCTTCTATTTCTTCCTCGGCTCTGGTGAGTTCTTCACCTTTTCCCCGTAGATCCGTTCTAGGCTTTCCAAGTTCTTCAGTGTTCATCGTCTGCTTCGTACTCATATGATAGATCTTAGATGAACCTGTGAACCTGTGCTCTGTGTAGCGGTAGTTCTTAGCATCCGCCTTTACTTATATGCTCCAGGACCATAGATCTACCTATATCTCTGCCCATTGATTCGGTACTGTTCTTTTTTGAACCTTGAATATTTTCCTTGTTTTTTGAACTTGCTTCAGATCCGTCGCTGTAGAGAAATCTTGTGAAATCTGTTTTTGTACACTTATCCATCCGCAATCTCAACCGTTTCAATGCTTAGATCCACCGGTTTAACTTTGTAGAAAAATTGCCAAACCGGTATATACCATTAGTCCCCTTGTTGAACTGTCGGATGCTGTTGCTTCATAAAACTCCGGTTTAGATAGAACTGTCTCTGGTTTAACATTATACATACCAGTGCACTTTAATCAATTCATTCTTGAACCGGAATTACCTATCTTGTAGATTTCATCATGGCCAAGCAAGTATATGAGTGCAACTGGGTTCCTTCTCGCGTCATAGAGACTCAACTGAACAATTTAGTCCTGATCGGCGCTTTAGGCAGCAAAAACACCATCCATTGGAGAGCCCCTGGCAAAGAATGTCCTCCCACACCTCAAGAAGGAGAGATCGTCGTTTTTGTAGATCACTTAGCCTGGGGCTTTAAGCCGCCCGGTTCTAAATTTTACCAGGATGTTTTAGCCGATTTTCAACTCCATCCACAAGACATTGGCCCCAACTCTGTTACAAACATGTGTCACTTCGAAGTGCTCTGTGAGGTGTTCTTTAAAGAGGATCCCATAGTGGAATTGTTCAGAGACTGTTTCCATCTAAACCGCCGTACTGAGTTTTCTGACGGTTCTAATACGGAATTGGGCGGTGTGGCGATTCACAAAAGAAAAGAGGTCAAATACCCTCACGCCATACTGCACAGCCACCCCAAAGAGTGGAATCAAACATGGTTCTATTGCAAAGACACCTCCCCTGCTGGTGAAAATCCTTTGCCTGGCTTTCGTCCGGAGTAGCTTAGCAATACACACCCCTTTCCGCAAAGGTTGACTGCCAAGGAGAGAAGCAAATACGCTCCTCAACTATCCAAGCTCTGAGCCTTCATGGCCAATGGTTTAACAGGAGTTGATCTTGCTTGTTGTTGGATATCGTGGAGCATACTGCCCCTTAGTCAGCGCTCCGGTTTAATGTGCGAGTATACTGGTAGTGTTGACGACCCACTGCGACATGCTAACATCCAGCTCACCGACGAAGAAGTCACAGAGGCTGTGAATAAAATGCTGAATGAACCAGAACACTTCTGTGCTCGAACCGGCCTGCTTCCCTTCTGTGCCACCAACAAACCGCCAGCTGTAAGAATTTGATTTTTACTTTTTACTAAACCTGTTATTGATATATCTGGTCATTGTTTAATATCAATGTCTGTTTAAACACGGTAATGATCCGTTTTGGAGCAAGAAACTTCCACAGGAGAAGCCAGAAAAACCAGACAAACCGGAACGACCAACCCGGCCAAAGACTAAACTCGTGAAACGGCCTGCTCACAAGAAGAAAACCATTGCATCTTCTAATCCGGCCCCTGATGATGATGTGGATAATCCGGACCTTGAGGTAGAGCTTGACTCACTTGTTGATGATGATATTTGTCAGGATGATGCCGAAGCCAGCCATGCTGATGCTGTAGAGGTAATTATTCTCTCTTCCGATTCAGACCCTTTGCCTTCACTAAAAATCTGTCGGGCAAACCGGAAGGTTAAATTTTCTCATCCTCTTGCTTACTTGGATCCCAAATTTCTTATGAAGACCCAATAGCACGAAGCTCGCCGCACAACCCGGCACAGCGCCCAGGTCGTTACCTCCGCCGGTTTACCGAACAGTCCGATTTGGAAACGCCGTTCAGAGGTCTCTAATTTGCTTGTCAGTGCTTGTCCTAAAGCAGGCTGTTTTCGTCAACCTCTTAATCCATATGACTCCAATTATCAGGTTACTTCCCATTCATCCTCTGGCGAGTCATCGGCTACTCAGCTGCCACTGCTCAAAACGATGCATGGGTAAGCTATACTTATCATAATATTTCTGGTACATCACCTTGGAACATATGCTGTATTTGACTTTGTTATTCCTTTCAGGGCCAAGACTAGGCCGAGCAAGAAGGCTCGCCTGGATAAAGCGGCCGAGGAGGATGCCATCCCTGAACCGGGAAACACACCAGATCTTGAAGCGGCTATTCCTGAAGATATACCCAATGATCCACCGCAGCGAGATGACGATCTTATTGTTGAAGAGAGGCCTATTGATACCTCAAGTCCTGTCAACCAGCCCACAAGCCCCATCCGGATTGAGAAATTCACCAATCCAACAAAGCCTACTGATAAGCCAACGGCCCCAGTGCAAACCGGCGATGCCAAGGATGATGAGGTTGTCATTACTGGCATTGGTCGCACAGAGCCAGGCAATCCCGTTGCTTTATCCAGACACACTGGCAAGGAAGAATTTGCTGCCATTGGCAAGGGAAAATGGAATGCCGATCTGACAACTTATGCCGCTTTGAACGCCCAAGATCTCCATTCCGGCTATCTGAACCAGCTATACACCAGCCGTGACTATGAAGCTGGTCTAGTTAATATGATGAAAGAGAAATTTGAGGTAACTTCCATGTACTTTTTCCTGTTTGGATATTTCAATCTTGTTAACTCTCCTAGCCCCCAAGGGCCAGTTTAGAATCTGCATCCAAACCGGGACTTGCTAATATAAATCCCAATGCTTCGGAACTCGCTGATGTAGCCCCCAAGGGCCGGTTCAACTTAGTGTAGCTAAACCGGGACTTTAAGTAATTGAGATCGCCGCATCAGAATATATTCGAGCAAATAGCCATTAGCCCCCAAGTGCCAAGTTGAATACTTGTATTGATCTTGGGACTTTATAATCAAGTCAAATATGAAGATCAAATAGGCATTATCCCCCAAGCGCCAAGTGCATAACTTGTTAGGTGGTTAGTGCTTCAATTCTTGCACTGCTTGCTGAATCATATAACTGTCTGTATGTAGGCTGAGCTGAAGACAAAAGAGACCCAAATCGCCGATCTCCAAGAAAATTTGAAGTCCCAATAGACTGACACCTCAAAAGCAAAAGAGGAGTTGACCAGCGCCTTAAGCGTCATGGAACAGCTTAAGAAGGATTTCAATAAGGAGCGGGCGGATTGGGCTACTGAAAATTCCGCTTTAACCAAACGAGCAGAGGATGCCGAGGCTGCACTAAAACCGGTGGTGGACGAACTGACCAGCATAAATCGGCACGTGCATGCCATGACCGCTGCTATCTTTTGTCACACCCTAGCTAGTTCAAGCATTAGAGTGTGCATCATGTTTAAATTTCTCTTAAATTTGAAATGGGGAAAGCAGAAACCCCCAACACCCCCTGGAAACAACTAGGGTTTACTAAAATTATTTTCAATGAACCTGAAATGCCCTTCTAAAAAGTTCACCCTCCTTGTCTTGGGTTAAAACCTCTGGCAAAATTGGTGCACAATTTTTTAGGTCAACAGAAGGTCATTGAATTAAATCATAAGTATTTGAATTTGGGCATTTAAACGCTATAAAATAATTTAAATGCTCAAATAATCCTGGAAATAAATGTTTGCTATTGGAAATAATCTAAACAGAGCCCACAATTATTTTCAGGATTTTTGGAAATGTTATAGTATTTTATTTAAAGCCCAACAATAGCAGTTAATTAGAAAAACAGAAACAAATAAAGAGAGAGAGAGAGAGAGAGAGGGAAGCCCACCCGGGCCTTACCTGTGCTGGCCCGGCCACCTGGCTCGGCCCAGCCTACTGGCTCTGCCAGTCGTCATCCTCCTCGCACCAGAAGGACGCGGAGTGTGTGGCCGGCGCCCGCGGCCACACGGCGGCCACCTCCTGCTTCCGCGGACGCCTGGAGACGCCTAGGGGTGCCACGCGACCCCCATGTCCCACTCTCATCCTCGCTCACTCTCCCCTCGTCTCCCTCACCCTCTCCCGCACCATGGCCGACGAGCTTGTCGCCGGCTCACCACCATAGTCGCGCTCTCCGTCACCCCCTCGCCTCTCGGACCTGTCCAGAAGCTCCGCCGCGACGCCCTCGCCCTCCCCACCGAGCCACCCATCGCCGGAGGCCCTGCATCGCCGCCATCGGATCGTCTTCAACCTCGGTACCCGCCGGATGCCGTTCATCGATTCGCCTCGCTCCGGTCGCCCCCGAGCCCACTGAGCTGCTCATTGACCTCCCTGTGAGCTCCGCCGCCTTTCCCCTCTTCTTTCCCATGCGTTTGCACCCTCTAGGCCATAGTTCCACCATGGCCGAAGCTTGTCTCCGCTCGAGCTCGTCGCCGGCGTCGCTCTGGCGACCATTTGGTCCTCCCGTGTTATGCAGCGTGCTTGCCGCATCGCGTAGTGCCTCGCTAGCGCTTCAGTTTTCGTGTTTGCACGCCGCAGCCCACTCCCCGCACATGGCCGAACTCCGGCCGCCGCCTTGGAGCTTGCCGTCGTCGTCTCCGGCCACCGTAGGCCCGGCCTCCACCACCACTAGATGCACGACTGCAAGAGCTCTCCAACGAGCCCAAGAACGGCCTCGCCCGTGCCCTGTGGGCGTTTTCCGAGCTGCGCCACCGTCTCGGGCCTCGCCGGTGTCGAGTCGCCGGCGAGTTTGACCCAGTTTGACTCCTGGGTGGGCCCAGGTAGACCCCCCCTGAGTCTATGACAGGTGGGGCCGGTCTGCTAACTAATTTATGATTAGTTTTAATTAATTTTAATTAAATCAGTCACTGACATGTGGGCCCAGGCCCCACTGACAGCTAATTAGTGTTAATCTAATCCTGTTAATTAGCTGAGAGGCTGACAGAAGGGGGCCACTAGTCAGGTTTGACCTGGGCTGGCGCCTTTGACCTGCTGAGGTCAGCATGATGCAATGCTGACGCAGTAATGCATTTTCTGGATTTATTTTTATTCAGGAATTTCCAGAAAATAGTTAAAACTTCTAAAAATCATAGAAAATCAACCATAGCTCCAAATGCAAAGATTTATATATGAAAAATGATCAGAAAAATTCAATCTATCCATCTGTAATGGTTTCATGCATGAAAAAACAAGTTTACCTTACTGTTTAAGAAGAATAAGGAAATGCACTATTAAGGCCATGTTTAATGAGCTAATATTTGAATCTTTGATTCAAATGAGTTCATTCCTTTCTATTATAGCTTGCATTAGGGCAAGACACATTCATATTGCCATGTCATAGCATGCATCATATTGTTGCATATCGTCATGTGTTGATTGTGTTCCGATGTGTTCTTCATGGTAGGTTCTGCCTCCGAGGATATTCACGAGTATCCAACTGAAGGGCAGTATCCCACTACCACTCCATCAGGCAAGCAACCATTGATCATTCCGATACAAACCCATGTTCTCGCTTCTGTTCTTGTTTACTGCATTAAGACAATGCGATTCAAACTGCTGTGTGCTACGGTAGTTGAACCCTTATCCTCTGCATGACCTGTCATTGCCACAGTAACTAGATGAAACCCACTAGCATGTGTAGGAGTTGATTGAGCCATGTATGTGATTCCTACATTGCTATGCCTGCTATGCTTAGAGTTGTGTCAGGTCTGGTTCATCTGGGTGATGGGCCAGAGTGAAATGCTTATGCCGGTAATGTGAGGGATGTGTTGAACATGTTTTGGTAAAGGTATCGATGAGAGGCCATGTAGGAGTACATGGTGGGTTGTTTCATTGAGGCCGTCCCTAAGAACTGAGATCTGCATGTGTGATTTAAGATTCAGCTACTACCATGCATTGGGATCCTTAATTGACCCTCTCGGCTTCTTAACCACCCTAGTACTCTGTCCAGGAGTTGCAAATAGTTTCTGGTGTTTGTAGGTTATGTGTTGGCGGCCGTGCGTAGCGCTGACCCTAGGGGTGGGCTATGTTGCGGTAGATGCACCATGGCACGGTGTACCGAGTCACCCGTTTGGTGTCTCAGGATCCCTGTTCACATCGTTCGGGGCCGTATGGGGAAACCTGGGCCGGACTCCCTGCGGATGGAACCTGGATATGCGATAAACCTAGACTAGATACTTAAGTGTTTAGGTAGGCCGTGGCCGACACCCTCGCTGGGCTTCCGCTGGAAGGTTGCCGAGTACATGTCGTGTAAACGGTGGTAAGTGGTGAAAGCGTGTATGAAGAAGTACACCCCTGCAGGGTATAAAACTATTCGAATAGCCGTGTCCGCGGTAAAGGACTACTTGGTTGCCTATACAGTTCATAGACAAGTTAATGGGTACTAATAAAAGACTCAAGATAAGTGTGAGTACCGAGGATGGCCCTCTCGTAGGATGACGAGGGAGGATCCCCGATGGAGTATTGTGTTGGTGAGTAGTGGACTCGTGTGCGAAAACTATTTTACTGGTGAAGTTCCGTAGGATAGCTTAGCCAAGAGTCAAAGCTGGCTTGCTGCATTAACCCCACCACCTTCTTGAGAATAAGCATGTATAGTAGGTTCTGATGTAAGACTTGCTGAGTACCTTTGTACTCATGTTTGCTTAATTACTGTTTTCATACGACAACACCGCCCCCTCCGATGGGTTCTACGTAGACCTTGACATCGATGAGTGACTAGCCACCCAGGTGGTGATCCTGGCCATGGAGGGCCCTATGTAGATAGACAGGCTTCGAGAAGCCTTCTTTCTTTCTAGAGTCTGTACTCAGACTAGTTGCTTCCGCATGTGCTTGTATGTTTGTATGACTTGAGTGTCGGGTCATGTGACCCCTATCTGTATGAACATGTTATGTATGGCTCCCTGGAGCCTTTAAATAAAGTACTTGAGTTGTAGAGTTTTGTTGTGATGCCATGTTGTATGTACTCATATCGGGCATATTGTGTGTATGATTGAAATGCTTGGTATTAGTGGGATCCGACAATCTAGTTGTTTATCCTTGGCAGCCTTTCTTATGGGGAAATGTAGTCTAGTGTTCCTCGAGCCATAGTAGTCCGCTACAGCCCGGTTCATCGGAGTCCTGTTAGCCTAGCACTACTGTTCAGGACACTTGACTGGCCGACATGTGTTTCACTTCGTTCCTATGTCTGTCCCTTCGGGGAAATGTCACGCTGTGACTTCCGGAGTCCTGCCTAGCCTGCTACAGCCCGGGTTCCCCGGAGTCTTGCTAGCCCAGTGCTACAGCCCGGAATCAATCGCTGATGACCGACATGCTCGATGTGATTCATGTATGCCTGTCTCCATAGGTCTGTGCCGCTTTGGGTTCATGATTAGCCATGTCGGCCCGGGTTCTCTGTCATATGGATGCTAGCGACACTATCATATACGTGAGCCAAAAGGCGCAAACGGTCCCGGGCCATGGTAAGGCGACACCCGTGGGATACCGTGCGTGAGGCCGCAAAGTGATATGAGGTGTTACCGGCTAGATCGATGTGACTTGGAATCGGGGTCCTGACATCTTGGTAAGCCAGTTCGATCTTTGAATTGATTTTGCCGTCTTACAGAGCTGCCGGTTTGTTAACCCTTTGTGATATTTCAGGGACACGCATTGGTAACTTGGGGTCAGATGTGCCGAAGAAATTGAAAGCCGGCTACACGTTGATCGAACAACTGTACACTAGTGCACAGCAGATCATCTGTACTGCATCCCACAACAATCCGGCGCCCACTTTGATTCAGGACATGCTAAAGAAATTGTCGGTGCTTCCTGCCCGAGTTGAAGAGCTGAAGAAATCTGCTACTCGAACCGGTGCGATCAATGCCTTAATCCGGTCAGAAGCTTGGGTGCCGGATTTTGATCCTATTGAAGCGGCTCAGGGCTATCCCGGCTTCAAGGAAGACGGGTCAGAGTTTAGTGAAGCGGATCTGCAAGAAATAAACCGGGAGGTGCGTCCGCTAGCTTGTCAATTGGTTGAAGAAGCAGACTTGTCTCATTATCAAGCCCAATATGACAATCAAAACAAGCGAGTAGCTGCACTAATTCACGAAGCGGAAAATCCTATCCCTCCAATCCGTAAGCATACTTACGCTCCCGATATTGAACCGTCGTTGCTGATCCATGATGAAGCTGTCTTTTGAGCATTAATGGGAATCGACTGGACAACTGTTGATTTCCAGCCGCTGGGTAGAGAAACTGAAGTTGAAGCGGTGCGGGATGACCCACAAACATCAGGCCAGGCTGGTGACCAAGCTTGAACCAAAGCCGGTTTAAACTGCTTCTCCTTTGAAAAAACAATGATCTTGTTTTGGGCATCGTGTTGCCTTGTAATAGGCTAGCTGATACTCTTGATCTTAATATGCCTTCGTGCATAACCACTGCAACTTGTGCTTCCTTTGGGTGATGAATGTTCCAAAGTATTTTCTGCAACATAAAAAATCTTAAAGTGCCACCGCAGTTGTACCGTCAGGCGGAGTATGATGTCTGCATATATAAAATCAAAATATCTAAAATTTACGCATATGATCAAATCTTTGAGATACATAATACCTGCCATCATTGGGCATGAAGTTGGCTTAGCCAATCTTGAAGCGGAGGTTTCATAAACCCACACTGTTGGAGGAGATAGCAGTTCCTGTATATATATAATGCCGGTTTACCATGTAAACCATGCCGGGTTATAATAAAACACTATGTTACTCCGTAATAGGATGTTAACAAAAAATCAAACCGAGCAAATAGTCTCCGGATTAAAAATGGACCATGTTCCATCAATTGACAGTGTGAACCGGTTTAAAATTTTGTCGTTTTAAAAAACGCAACAAAAAGAAAGAAATATCTATCAAAGAAAATTGTGAAGCAAAGGCAATGATAAAACCGTTTGCAAAAAGAGGCTTATTTGAGCCGATCAGATGGCATTACCATGGTCGGACACGACCAAGCTCCCGATAGGTGTAGCTATGGTTCAAGTCAGCCAGGTCCCCAAATGAAACCGTGGCATTTATGCCGATCAAGAGGCATGGCAATGGTTCGGGTTCGACCAATCCCCCAAGTGATTATGTAGCCTTAGGCCAATCAAGAGGCGTGACTGGTTCAGACGTGACCAAGTCCCCAAGTGATCTGGTGGCTCTCTCCTATCAAGAGGTGTTGCATTGGTTCGGACACGACCAAGCCCCCAAGTGATATAACATGATGCTTTTGAAAAGCTAACTCAAGGGGTAAACCGGAGGCCGCTTTAGAACAACTCCGTGTAACCCACATGATGTAAAAGAATAGATACCCCCCTTTAGCTGAGGTTCCAGTTTATTATATTTAATCATAATATATACATCGTCGTAATATGTACATAAGTAGAGCCAATGGCTCAGGTATACTAAGGCCGAAGATGAGCTATGTTCCACGGCCTGTTGGTCTCTTCCTCTGATGTACGTGAGTCTTTATGCTCTCGAATATCGATTAAATATTATGATCCATTGTGCAGATTCTTGCTAACCACGAAAGGTCCCTCCCAAGGTGGGGATAGCTTATACATATCAGTCTGGTCTTGGATGAGCCGAAGCACCAAATCTCCTTCCTGAAAGGCTCTGGTTCTGACTCGGCGACTGTGATAACGACGAAGATCCTATTGGTAAATCACTGAGCGGGCGGCTGCTATGTCACGTTCTTCATACAACAGGTCCAAAGCGTCTTGCCGTGCTGTCTCGTTGTCCGCTTCAACATAAGCCGCCACACGAGGTGAGTCATGACGGATATCACTTGGGAGAACCGCCTCCGCTCCGTAGACCATGAAGAACAGCGTGTATCCTGTTGATCTGTTGGGTGTAGTATTGATGCTCCATAACACAGATGGTACCTCTTCTACCCAACAACCCGGCGTCCTCTGCAAAGGAACCATAAGCCGGGGCTTGATGCCTCTCAAGATCTCTTGATTAGCCCTTTCTGCTTGACCATTGGATTGTTGGTGTGCCACTGATGAAACATCAAGCCGGATGTGCTCCCGTTCGCAGAACTCCTTCATGGCACCCTTGGACAAATTGGTACCAATATCTGTGATGATACTGTGTGGAAAGCCAAACCGGAAAATCACTTTTTTGATGAACTGAACCGCCATGGCCGCATCACACTTGCTAACAGGTTCTGCTTCCACCCACTTTGTAAACTTGTCAACAGCCACCAGGAGGTGGGTCTTCTTATCTTTGGACCTTTTGAAAGGCCCAACCATATCCAGCCCCCAAGTCGCAAACAGCCAAGTAATTGGAATCATTCTCAATTCTTGAGCCGGCACATGAGCACGTCTTGAAAACTTTTGGCAACCGTAACATCGTATGAACAGATCCTCCGCATCTGCATGAGCAGTTAACCAATAGAAGCCATGGCGAAACGCTTTAGCTACCAAAGATTTTGAACCGGCGTGGTGACCACAATCTCCTTCTTGGATCTCATGCAAAATTTCACAGCCTTCTTCAGGAGACACACAATGTTGAAACGCCCCTGATACACTGCAATGATGCAACTCGCCATTGACAATAGTCATGGACTTGGACCGTCGGATTATCTGTCGGGCCAGAGTCTCATCCTCTGGTAACTCGCCCCGGTTCATGTACGCCAGGTAAGGAAGCGTCCAATCCGGAATGACATGAAGAGCTACCACCAATTGAGCCTCCGGATTAGGAATAGCCAAATCCGCTTCACCAGGGAGTTTGACCGACGGGTTGTGCAGCACATCCAGAAAAACATTGGGCGGGACCGGTTTGCGCTGAGAGCCCAGCCGGCTTAAAGCGTCCGCTGCTTCATTCTTCCGTCGGTCCACGTGGTCCACCTGATAGCCTTTAAAGTGACCTGCAACAATATCCACCTCACAATGATATGCTGCCATGAGTGGGTCCTTGGAATCCCAAGTGCCAGATACTTGTTGAGCCACGAGGTCCAAGTCACCGAAGCACTTAACTCAACTTAGATTCATCTCCTTAGCCATCTGGAGACCATGGAGCAAGGCTTCATACTCAGATGCATTGTTAGTACAAGGGAACATTAAGCGGAGAACATAACAAAACTTATCACCTCGTGGGGAAGTTAATAAGACTTCAGCCCCCGAGCCTTCCAATTGCCTGGATCCGTCAAAATGGATGGTCCAATATGTGTGATCCGGCTTTTCTTCAGGTACTTGCAGTTTCGTCCAATCATTGATGAAATCAACAAGTGCTTGAGACTTAACCACCGTCTGAGGCACATACTTCAATCCGTGCGGCCCAAGCTCTATTGCCCACTTGGCAATCCGGCCAGTCGCTTTCTGGTTCTGGATGATATCCCCCAAAGGAGTAGAACCGACCACCGTAATTGGGTGCCCTTGGAAGTATTGCTTAAGCTTCCGGCTTGCCATAAAAACTCCGTACACCAGCTTCTGCCAATGCGGATACCTTTGCTTGGACTCAATGAACCGGATGCTCCTTACCTGCCTCCTTTCGCTCCACCACAATAGCCACGCTGACCGCACGAGCATTAGTAGCAACATATAGCAGTAACTGCTCCTTGTCAATGGGAGTGGCGAGCACAGGTGGATTGACCAATTGCCGCTTTAAGTCCTCAAATGCTTCGTCAGCAGCGGAACTCCAGACAAATTGATCCGTCTTCTTCAACATCTGATACAAAGGGATTGCCTTCTCACCAAGGCGGCTGATAAACCGGCTTAACGCGGCAATCCGGCCTGCCAGGTGTTGAACATCATTAATACACTTCGGTTTAGCCAGGGAGGTGATGGCTGTGATCTTCTCCGGATTAGCCTCAATTCCCCTGTCGGACACCAGAAAACCCAATAACTTGCCTGCCGGTACACCAAAGACACACTTGGCCGAATTAAGCATCATCTTGTACGTCCTCAGGTTATCAAAGGTTTCCTTCAAGTCGTCAACCAAAGTCTCCTTCTCTCTGGACTTAACCACGATATCATCCACGTAAGCATGTACATTACGGCCAATTTGCTTGTGAAGACAATTTTGTACACACCGTTGATAAGTTGCCTGGGCACTCTTGAGCCCAAAGGGCATAGACACATAGCAGAAGGCTCCAAAGGGAGTTATGAATGTCGTCTTCTCCTGGTCGTTAACTGCCATTTTGATCTGATGATAGCCAGAATATGCATCCAAAAAACTTAAACGCTCGCAACCCGCCGTAGCATCAATAATTTGATCAATACGGGGAAGGGCAAAAGGATCTGCTGGACAAGCCTTATTAAGATCTGTATAATCCACACACATGCGCCAGGTGCCGTTTTTCTTAAGGACCAGCACCAGATTGGCAAGCCACTCAGGGTGAAAAACATCAACAATAAAGCCAGCTACTAAGAGCCTAGCTACCTCTTCTCCAATCGCCTTGCGTCTTTCTTCGTTAAATCGGCGGAGGAACTGTTTCACCGGTTAGTATTTAGGATCCACATTAAGGGTGTGCTCAGCGAGTTGCCTCGGTACACCTGGCATGTCAGAGGGCTTCCATGCAAAAATGTCCCGATTCTCACGGATGAACTCGATGAGCGCGCTTTCCTATTTCGGATCCAAGTTGGCACTGATGCTGAACTGCTTGGACGAATCGCCAGGTATGAAGTCAACAAGCTTAGTTTCTTCTGCCGATTTGAACTTCAGGTACGGATTATGCTCCGTAGATGGCTTCTTTAATGGAGTCATGTCCGCCGGATCAACATTGTCCTTATAATACTTCAGCTCCTCGGTGGCACAAACCGACTCTGCGTAGGCCGCATCTCCTTCCTCGCATTCCAAAGCGATTTTACGGCTTCCGTGAACCATTATTGTCCCCTTGTGACCCGGCATCTTGAGCTGCAAATACACATCACAGGGCCGTGCCATAAACTTGGCGTAGGCCGGTCTCCCAAACAGGGCGTGATATGGACTTTGGATTTTCACTACTTCAAACGTCAATGTTTCCGACCTGG
The DNA here is from genome assembly GCF_002162155.2 of Triticum dicoccoides. Classification (NCBI taxonomy): domain Eukaryota; kingdom Viridiplantae; phylum Streptophyta; class Magnoliopsida; order Poales; family Poaceae; genus Triticum; species Triticum dicoccoides. The sequence continues at coordinate 697,943,334 of NC_041392.1, read as the reverse complement.
AATCATGATCATCTCCAAAGGCCACTTCCAGAGCTATCTTACCAACAAGATATGCTGACTTGCCAGGTACCACACCGTGGAACACCGTATTAGACGTTTTGAGATTTTTATCTGTTAGTCCCATACGACGGAAGGTCTCATAGTACAAGATATTAATGAGCACTTTGGTGAACTTGTAACCTCCCACCTGAAGCGCCACCACCAGAGCCAACTGACCCGGATTATCAACCTGGGGAGGGTGATCCTCTCTGCTCCATATGAGTGGCTATTCAGACCAGCGTAGATAACGGGGCACGGCCGGTTCAACAGAGTTGACTGCCCGCCTCTGAACCTTCCGGTCTCGCTTGTCCAAGCTAGTGGTGAAGTCATGGTACTGCCCACTATTCAACTACTTTGGGTTGCTCTAGTAACCTGACTGTTGTTGCTGCTGGTTGTAACCACCCTGGTTGTTCTGATTATTTTGATTGTTATGTCCGCCCGGATTACCATTAAATCCTAAACCGGAATATCCTCCACCGTAACCCGGCCCAGATCCCGAGCCACCGCCGGAGCCGTGATCATATCGGAAAGCATTAGAATTCTTGAACTCCTGCATAATTAAGCAATCCTTCCAAAGGTGGTTTGCTGGCACCTCCTTCATCCCATGTCTTGGACAGGGCTGGCTCAATAGATAATTTAGGTGGTCCGGGTTAGGGTTGGGTGCCCCACTGCGATTTGGCGGTTAACCCTTGCGTCGCTGGCCCTTGTCCTGCGCATTGGTATTAGCCACAAAGTCCATGTTACCATCCGCTTTACGCTTGCCTCCACCACCATTGCCTGCCAAGTGATGCTGCTGACCTTTGGAGTTGTTGTTCCTCTTTCCCTTCCCTGCCTTGTCATCATCAGATTCGGGATCCTGGGTACTATCAGAATCAACATACTTTACCAAAGCAGCCTTGAGGGTCCCCATGTCAGTGCAATGGTGCTTCATCCATCCCAACTTCAGCTTTAGGGGCCCAAACCTGCAGTTGCCTTCTAGGGTTAAGACTGCGGTGTCAGCGTTGATGTGGTCTGATGAATGCAACACTTGTGAGACCCAGCGCACCCAATGAGTCGTCGATTCTCCTTCCTCCTGGACACAGGCAGCTAAGTCTACTATCGACATGGGCTGCTTACATGTATCCTTGAAATTACTGATAAACCGGGCTCATAGTTGGGCCCATGAACTGATAGAATTGGCCGGTAAGCTTTTTAACCAAGTGCGGGCCATTCCTTCAAGCATCATGGTGAAGTACTTCGCACATGCCTCATCATCCACATCAACCATCTCCATGGCCATCTCATAGCTCTCCACCCATGTCTCTGGGGGTTGATCCGCCGTGTAATTTGGTACCTTGCGCGGGCCCTTGAAATCCTTGGGCAGGCGTACATTGCATAAAGCGGGGGCAAGGCAAGGCACCCCCAAAGAGATAGAAGTAACACTGGGTTCGGCCAAAATAGTTGGACGAACCGGCGTAAGCTGCCGAGCCTAATACTGTGCGGCTAACTCGGCCTCCCGGCACGCTTGGGCCCGGTCCACCACTTCTTGAGCGTTATCAGCACCACCCGCCGGGTTGTTGCCGCGGGGTGCTCCACGTCGTTCATTACTTGACACTGCTGGTTCATCCATACGCCTGCTATAGCTCTGGCTTGGACGAGGGGTTGAGTGGATCCGGTCGCGGCTGTACGAGTACGCTTCCTGTTGGACCAAAGCTGTCCTAAGAAGCTCCTTGACCCATCGTGTCTCTACCGCCTGCGGCGAGTCACCTTCAATTGGAATGGCCTCCAGTCGTGCAACAACGGCAATGAGATTGTCCATTGGGTTGGAGTAGTGACCCGGTGGTGTTGAAACAGCCTGAGGTATGACAGTGTTTTGACGAGGCGGATTCATCAGACGGGGCTCAACCGGCGCACCGGTCCCCGGAGCTTCCGGCTGGTTTCCCTCCAGCGGATTACTGGTTCCTACTCCTGGGGTGTTGAAAAGGTCTCTGGCCTCGAAAACTGAAGGCAAACGGGATCGGTACTTCCTCTTCATGACTTCATGCGACGCGTTCTGGTCCAACATGAGCCTGTAGGCTTGTGCGTCTAAAGCGGCCCGCTCTGTGGTCATCCTGGCATTCTCAGCTGCCAGGTCAGCCTTGGCTTGGGTGATCTGTTCCTTCACCTTTGCAATCTCCGCGTTGTGGACTTCCTGATCCGCCGGATTAGCTTCTGCCATAAGCGCAGCCAATGCATCAAATAGATCTGATAGAACTTGAGCCGGCGGGCGTGTAGAGCTTCCTGCCCCGGCAGCTATCGCCACTACTGAACCGGAGGTTATTGGCGCAGCGGTCGAAGAATGAAGTGCTACTTGTGTGCCGTCCATGAATATTCCAACTCGGTTGGGTTGATCAGAGGGGTCCGGAATACTGTCGCCATCGCAATAGCCCCCAATCCGGCCATCTTGTAGCTGATATAGAGATTCGGTTTCTCCGGTTGATGACTCGTCGCCGGAGTAAACGACGGTCTCGCTGCGAGATTCCGATCCATCCTCATTACTTCCTCCATGCATGACTCCCACAAAGGCACGCTTCACGGTCGGTTTAACCCGGGCGGATCGTCCACACTGGGCCGTTTCGACGAGGTCGGTGCAGATGTCCGGCTCAGGGCCCGGTTCACCGATCCTGCTGATGAAAACATGTATGCCACCAAAGGGGACCTGGTACCCGTACTCAACTGAGCCGGCCTCGGGGCCCCAGCCTACATCATCGATGTAGAGCTTGCCGCGATGACTCTTAGTCATCCGACCCAGAATGTAGCCCTCGAGTCCTTCAAAGCGGCCCTCCAAGAACTTGAAACCATCGTGCGATAGCCCCACGGTGGGCACCAACTGTCGTGGTTTTGTCACGGCAGATGTCCTAGAGAAAGGACTTAGTCGTGGAGCCATCGCGACGCGTTAGCTTGAAGTGGTTAAAGCGGACACAGGGATGCAAGAGAGTTTATACTAGTTCGACCACTTCGATGAAGGTAAAAGCCTACGTCTAGTTGTGATGGAATTGATGGGGTTTCGATGACTAGGGAGCAAACAAGCTTCGCCTAAGTCTCGAGTTGTTGTCTGTTGTCCTTGAACCGCCGCCGGGTCGTCCCCTTATATACACGGGTGACGCCCGTTGGTTCACAGAGTCCCAATACCGGCTCGTAGATGTGTCCGGTTTGTTCTCTACTTATTCCTAACTTACAATACAAGTTAAATACTAGTGCCGGTTTACGGCTACAGGCCTTGAACCGACTATGGGCCTTGAGCCCTCATCTGCCTTCTTGGGCTTTAACATACTTAACTACTGACGAAGTTAACCCGGCCCAGATAGGCCGGTGTTCGCCCAGTAGTGATATCCCCAACAGCTTGCCTGGGGATGAAGAAGGCACCGGGAAGAAGTGCGGTGAAGCCGCGGAAAGATTTCCGGAAACAGTTCTCTCTCGGAGGGGCTGTTTACATAAAAGGGCAACAAGGTAATTTTCACAGTGTCAAACTCTAGTGAAAACGAAACCAACAGAATGGGTTCGACGAAACGAAGACGTGGGCTTTGGAATCACCTCATTTGCAGTTGTGGTTAAAAAGTTATAACTATTTTTCTGCCAGGGACCTATCTGTAATGAAATCATCACAAATAAGCCCTCAACCGGAAAAACAGAAAGCGCCTTCTCAGGAAATACGTTTTCCAGAATAGAAAGCGTATTTTTCCTCGAAGAAGAAACACAATGCGCTTTCGGTTAGCGAAGGCGTACTCCCTGGAGTATGTCTCCACTTATCCAGCGTGGCAGTGGTGGCCCGTGGCGCTGTGCGGCTGACGAGTGGGGCCAGCCTTATCCTCTCCCACTCTCTCTCCTCTCGCCTGGCTCCTTCTCCTTACCCGACGCGCGCCCACGGAACAGAGGAGGGGCGAGGCAGCAGCGAGGCCGGCACAGGCCCGGCCAACTCCGGCCACCTCCCGCCGGAGTGAGGGCACCGGCGAGCTCGGGGAGGGGCAGCGCGGCCGTCTAGCCCGTCCGTGGTCGTTGGGGAGGGCTACACTGCGGCGGCGCCCCGCGGTGACAGAAGACAAGGGCGGCGACCGTTCTTGGGAGCGAGGGCATGGGCGCCTCCGACGAAGCGGGGAGGGGCTGCGGAGGCCCGGGGGCGGTGGTGGAGACCTCTGGTGGTGGTGGAAGGCAAGGAGGGGGACGGCGTTGAGTGAATTTAGCTGAGCATGGCTGGCGGCAATGGCGGCAATGGTGGTCATGCAGGGCAGCTCGAGCTCAGGGAAGTGGTCAGGGGAGGCTAGAGGAGGTGCAGCAGGCTAGTGGTGAAGCAAGACAGGGTCAGGGTGGCCTTATATAGGCGGGGGAGGGGTGTGCCGCGTTGGCGCCGCTGCGGACGCGTGCCCACGCGCATGAGCTCGGAGGCAGGCGACGAGGGAGGCACAGGGAGACTCTCACGGGGTAGAGGCGGCCAACGGAGCACGGGGAGGATGAGGACGGCGATGAACAGAGCCAAACCGCCACTGTGCTCTCATCGGCGCGCTGTGGCTTGCGTCGGTGAGGAAGCGGACGGAGGGGGAGAGGGGTCCAGGGGAACGGCGATGACGAGATGAAGCCATTGGACATGCTCACGAGCTCTAAGACGACGAGAGGGAGCGGTGCCAAAGCACAAATGGTGCTTTGGACACGCCACAACACACAGAGCGCGTGCACAGGTAGCCATAATGGAGGAATAATGGCTTTATTCACCATGCCCAAAATGGGTGGAGGTAAGTTATATGGATAATAGAAGGCCTAGAAAAATTGGCAGCCATAATGGAGCAAGATTATATATACTTGCTTCACAAACTGAAATTTTGGACAAAATCAAAGAATTGAACGTGAGCTCTCATGGAGGCATGACATGAGCTCTACTTTGGTGTAGGGCTATGATATGATGATATGAGGGATCATGCAAAATGGAAACTCATTTGGATACGCCTAGCTTGTACTTCCTTCACAACCACTTCCCTCAGACAGGAACTTTGGAAAATCATAATTAAATAATTACTAGGAAAATGAGGTTGCACTTTGGCACGTGGCAATGATATGGACAGGAAAAGGTGCCCAAGGAGTTTTAGGTCAATTGGGAAAAGATAAATGGCACTTGCTTCACATTTTGCCATTCAGGACAGAATAGGAAATGCATTAATTGAGCATGATGCGGAACATGTAAAATTAAATATTTTGCCATTTTTAATGAAGATAGAACCCAAAAAATTTATTAGAATTATTTGGGAATTTTAGGAGTGATAGAAATATAGGTTGCTTCACAACCTAGGGCAAATTGGGTTATTCCTTTAATAGAAAAGGAATATTCCCAAGGAAAAGAAAATTGGGATTAGGGCTAGGATGAAAATGACAGGGTCTAGGAAAGGATTTGGGAATGACAAGCCACTCTGGAAACAAAGAAGAGGGCCTCTTCTTTGGTTTCCAGACCACAAAGCCACGGGAAAAGAAAACTCAAGCAAAAACCTCAGAGAAACAAAAGAAAAAAGAAAGCGGCAAAAATCTGGCTGTCACAACCTACTGAAAATATTGAATATGAAATTCCTTCGGGTATGATAGAACAACTGCTAGCTAATCCTTATGCACGAGATGGAACAGAATATCTTGATATGCACTTGATATATGTAGAACAAATTTGTGGATTGTTCGAGCTTGGAGGTTTACTAGGAGATGAGTGATGAAGAAGGTTTTCCCTTTATCTTTGAAGGGAAAAGCATTGGCGTATAGGCTATGCGATGATATTGGATCATGGAATTGGAATCATTTGAAATTGGAGTTCCACCAAAAAATTTATCCTATGCATCTACTTCATCGTGATGGGAATTATATATATATATATATATATATATATATATATATATATATATATATATATATAATTTTTTGCCTCGTGAAGGAGAAAGTATCGCTCTAGCTTGGGGAGGCTTAAGTAAATGTTATATTCATGCCCCAATCATGAGCTCTCAAGAGAAACTATTATTCAGAACTTTTATGCTCGGCTTTCTTGTAATGATCAAACCATGTTGGATACTTCTTGTGCAGATTAAGCTTGAGCAGGGAGTAGTAATTGTCTTGGACTCTAAACGAAAAGATCCTCAGGAGTATGCGGACATGACTCAAATGCTCGAGAAGTAAGTTAAATCGATCATTATCCACCATAAGAGCAACTTTGTTCATTTCTGATATCAAGTAATTGTTTTCTTTGTCTGGCAGGGTTTGGAGAAAATTCACCAAAAAAGCTCCATGACTGCCGAAGAAGCTGGAATTTAGACACCCGAAAGTAAGTACTATAGTAGCATGTTCCGCGCATCTCCTAGTGATTCAAGCGCTAGTTTCATCAATACCATTTGGCATTCTAGCTTATCAGTTTGATTGACCTCTATTTCTTGTAAAGTGGTTGTGGCAGGAACAAGGGAATGATTTCCGTGGATACTATGTTTGCGAGTCCATCCGCCACACGACGTGTGAGCGGGGCTACTCTAACGAACAATATGAAGTGCGTAAATAACAATATTCACAATTTTATTTTATTACCATCATTTGTGTTGAGTTTCATTCATTCATATATATATGTATTGACCCCCTTCTTCAAATTAGATGTTTCGGAAGCGGGATGAACTCCTAGCACCAGCTCGCATGCGAGCAATTCAAGAGGAATTGGCGGCATTCTTTCTTGACCACGTGATCGCTGATGACGGAGAATACAATGTGGACCATGCATCCGTATGTTAGGAGATTATATTTGTAAGAGATAATTATTGTATATATGTAGCTGGTAGTGTCGGATAGATATACGAGAACTTGTTGTCCGACCAATCTCTCGGAGAAGGAGAGGTGGTCGATATCACTTCTCTCTGTATGCACATATGTTCGTGACGATCTTTTGTTTCCTTCGTTTGCTTACTAGCTAGCTAGCTAGCGTGTCTAGTCCTCTCTATACATATGTATAATACGTAGCGTCGACCAAGCACGGACATAAGAGAGGACACTTCTCTCTATTAATTATAGCTAGCTGACACAATATATGAAACACCTAAATTAACCCCCCAAAACCCCCAAACCCCCCCCCCCTTCAAAAAAACAAAAACCCCAGCCACAGAAATGCTGACGCGTGGATGCCTATTGGTCCCGGTTGGTGCCACCAACCGGCACCAACCGGGACCAAAGGCCCTCCTGCCCGGGCTCCGCGCATAGGCCACGTGGAGGCCCATCTGTCCTGGTTCTTGACTGAACCGGGACTAAAGGCACAGGGCATTAGTAATGACCCTTTAGTCCTGGTTCAGGAACCGGGACAAAAGGCCCTTATGAACCGGGACAATAGGCCCGTTTTCTACTAGTGAATAGTGAGCGTTGCTAGGGGGTTTGGATGAACAGTTACCGGTGGGGGTGGATGAATAGGACCCCGTGGTGTTGCCTCTAGATGAGCAGGCCCCGATCGATCGAGCCGGTTGGGGCTGGATGAACAGGACCCCATGGAGGGCTGGATGAACAGGACCACCCCGTGGAGGGCTGGATGAACAGTATACGGTGGAGGGACGGATGAACAGTCGCCCATGGAGGGGTGGTTGAACAGGAGCCCCTGGAGAGGGCTGGTTGAATAGTAGCCGGTGGAGTAGCGCGTGGTGGAGGCTGGATGAACAGGAGCCCGTGGATGAACAGTCGCAGGTGGAGGCTGGAGGAGGTCGACGGTGGATGAACAGTAGCCCATGCAGGCTGGAGGGGCTCGACGGTGAAGATGAACAGTATTCCGTGGAGTCCCGTTTTGCGGTACGCCACAACCCTCCCAATGAACGGGACCCCCGTTTCGACCATAGCGCTCCAACACAAGTCTGTTACCTTCGTTTTGTGGTACGCCACACCCCTCCCGATTAACAGGACCCCCGTTTCGACCGTAGGAGGTCCGCTTCCTCCGTTTCGCGGTACGCCAGACCGCTCCTGATGAACAGGATCCCGTTTCGAACATGGCCGGTCGAACACAAGGCCATTTCCTCCGTCCTGCGGTATGCCAGGCCTCGTTTCCTTCGGCTATTCTGTCCAAGCCCTTCCGATGAACACGACGACGCTCTCCATTCCGACCCAGCTGGTTGGCTCCCAATGAACACGACGACAACATTGTTTCTCCGTTCTGACCCAGCCATGTACATGCGCGTTGGCCGTACGTACGCGCGAGTAGGCGTTTGAGACCCCACACGTATGTACGTACGTGGCCGTATTTACTTTCTTGCACTCTGGTCGCTATACATACGTGTACATGCGGGTGCGCCTCTACATCGACCAGTATGTACGTACACGTTTGGGACCAGAATGACAACACTACGTACGCTCCGACCAGGTGGGTCCCAACTATCAGGCACTTCCTTGCGTGCGAATATGTAGCTGGTGGGTCCCAGCAGTCAGGGGGCGAATCTTTTTTTTGCCCAGACGCATTTCCTTGCGTGTGAAGATGACGCTGGTAGGTCCCAGCAGTCAGGGGGCGTTTTTCATGAAATACGGTTGCCCATCCAGTGGGTCCCTGTTGTCAGGTGGATGAATCATTATTTTCCGTGTAATAAGGAGGCACTTACTTGCTGCGGCTGTGGACCCAGCTGTCAGCCCCTCCACGTATAGTCCACGTCCGATGGAAGACGTTCCTTGACCACGTTGAGCACGCCGCACTGGGAGCACCAGGGCGGTGGACGATGGCGAGGCCTAGGATGGGGATGACGCGGAGTCGGGGAAGACGCGGCAGTGGATGCTCACACTTAGAGGAGTACGAAGGTTCACTGGTTCGCTGCGGTGTGAGGCTGCCGTCACCGCAGAATAACAGGGGGTGTGGGTGAGTAGAGGGATGGCCTGGCCAGCGGTGGGAGTAGTAGGGGGCGATGAGACCTTCGCCGCATCGCAGCCGGCGACGGGAGGCCGGAGCATGAGGCACGACCGACGCTAGTTTGGGCGGCTGGAGCAACAAGACCAGAGGTTGAAGAAGCACTACGGCCGTTGGATGGACATCGTATGGTCACTGGAGCTAGAATTGTTCATATTGACTAAGTTGACAAAGCCCTCCGTCCCCGTCAAGTTAGTTGGCCCACAACTCAGGCTCCCACTATTGTGGGTCCCTGCTAGCAGGGGTATTCATTTTTTGTGCATAATAAGGAGGCACTTTCTTGCGTGCCAAGATATAGCTGGTGGGTCCGACCTGTCAGCAGTGGGAACGTTTTTTTGCAAAATACACAGGCCCTTCCGGTGGGTCCCAGCTGTCAGGTGGAGAAATCACTATTTTGCACGTAATAAGGAGGCATTTCCTTGCGTGGGGCCGTGGACCCAGCTGTCAGCCTCTCCATGCATAGTCTACTTCCGATGGTGTCGTTCGTTGACCACGTTGACCACTCCGTGCCGAGCGCATCCAAGGTGGTGGACGACGGCGAGGCCCTGGACAGCAATGAGCCAGAGATGGGAAGACGCGGGAGTAGAGTCGTAGACAGAGAGGTGTACGAGGGTTAACTGGTTCTGGTGCGGTGTGGTTCGGCAGTCGGTGGAGAAGAACAGGAGGTGTGGAGGGGTGGAGGATGGCCTGGCCAACCGTGGAGTAGCGCTTCACAGTGAAGCATACTAAGCACAGTTGCTAGCAGCAGGAGGCGGGAGCAGGTGGTCCCGGTGGCGATGGAGGAAGAAGACGAGAGTTTGAAGATGGATGCCGGTCGATGGATGTAAATCAAATGGCTAACGATGTCAGAATCATTTGTTGACTAAGTTGACAACGACTTGCATTGTCTTCGGCCTATTGGCTCACATTTCAGCCTCCAAAAAAGTGGCACATATTCAACCCATTTTTTCAGAATTTACAGTCTTTTTTATTGCGGGGTAAATTTACAGTCAATTTGAATTTTTTTTAATTACAGTCCATTAGCTGGGCTAGGTGAACAAATAATGTAGCATCCATGCGGCCCATTTATGTTTTTCTAAAAAATTACAGGGCATTTGCACTTTCTCGAAATACACGATTTTGCTGGGCTGATTCTAATTATAATGTTGGGGTGGGCGCAACAATGTTATCAAAATATAAACATGGGCTGAGCATTATATATATATATATATATATATATATATATATATATATATATATATATATATATATATATATATAACAAGTGATTTATTTTTACATTGGTCCTTAAATCATACCAAGCTTTTGTACACAATCATTAGGTTTTGCGTTGCCAAAAAAATCCAAGATTTTATTGTTAAGAAATTATTTTTATAAGTTAATAAGATGTGGGATATTGTTTTCTTACATATGTAAGTATCTATTAAATATATGATGACATTAACAATAATATATAATAACATATAAAATAATTTAAATATATATAATATATTTAGAAGGGAAACATAAGTTGGACTAGGCGTTCCTATTCTTATATAGAAAAATAGAACATACCTCTGCGTTTTCTTAAAAAAATACATAAATTGGGCTGCCGATGTTTCAGGAAAAATAAAACCTCGGATACGAGGTCCATAGGCCGGTCGATACATGACGGCCCTCAAGAAAATACAAACATGCCTATGGACCTCCCATCTGAGGTCGTGGGCTGCGCATGTTAAAAAAGAAAGCCTAGACGGGGCAGCCCAAAACCCAGCAGATACTTGCGGCCCCAGTGATAATAAATGATACCTGCCCGCTCCCCGGCTTCGTTGTGAATTTATCTCCTATAGTAACTACGTTGAAGCAGCTAAAAATGTAACTATGTTGACAAACTCGTGGGCCCCAACATCAGTATAGCAATAGGACGATGTATTTTTCGATGAGGCACTTGCTTGCGTACGGACATAGACCTGGTGGGTCCCGACTGTCCGCCTCCCCACGTACAGTCCTCTCTAGATTCCTCTCGTTTGTTCAACATGTTCACAATGACAGACAGCGGCGTCGTGGGGAGCGCACAAAGGTGTAGGAGGAGATCCGACAACCTGAGGAAGTGCCTTATTAGTAACGAAACAACTGAACTAACCTAGTGGCTGAGTGACACTACCCGACAGCTGTTTCGCCCGGGTTCGATTCCACCTGTGGAGAGAAAATATCTCCAAATTTTTTGCCTCTGCCTTTACTGACATGTGGATCCCAATGGTCATCTACGCACACCACGTCCAACACTTGCCAAAACTTCGTCCCTCATTTTCTCTATTTTTCGCACACTCGACATTGTGTGGGCATTTTGAAAATAGCATATCTTTTTTACTGTGCATCATATGAAGATGTGCTATGCATGAATGTTGATCAGCTTGATGTTAACTGGCTTGTAGTTCCATTTTCGACCATGAATAAAACTTCCAACATGATGTTAACACTATTTGAAAAGGCCGTGTTAATATAAATGCTTTGCCTCTGAAAGTTGCAGTTTCTTATCTGAAACTGAACTTGGAGTTTCTTATCTGAAACTGAAACTTGGAGTTTCTTCTCTGAGAATCACATTGTCTGCACTTTTATACTCCTATGAAACTACATTTTTTTAAGTGCTAGAAATAGATCTCTAGAATTCATAAAATACTTCATATGCTTAATACTGCAAATCTGAAATTCAAAAGACATTCATATCTGAAAGTACTCTCAAAATACACAACACAAAACACAATTCACAACCTGCAAATACTAACAACCCTAAGCTCCTCTTGACAATTCACAACCTGCCCGACTATTGGGCTAGGGGGCGGGGAGGGGGGGAGTCCCTCCTATTCCTTGGCGGCAGATAGCTGCCTCGTGAGACGATGTGAACGGAGAGGGAGAGGATGGCGGGGAAGCATCATCGGGCCAACTGTTTTTCTCCCCTTGCAGTTGGGTTCGGTCGACGAAGACTCCACCGGCTCACTCTGGCACGACCCTCACAAACGGCACCCTGTAGATGCTCGATCCTTCAATCTCTCATGGATGCTCCATCTGGCATCGATACTCCCACCACCGCTCCCTCACGATCGGATTCGGTGAATCTGTTTGCTCCATGGCCCAGAGGAGCAGCTCTATGTACTCCCGGACGACTCCCTCCGAGTGTATCGCCGCCTTTTCGCTCTGTTGCAGATATTAGGCCATGGATGTCGCCGTCGCCGCTATTTTGTCCTTGTTGTCAAACCAAGACTGTATCTCTAACATCCTAGCTAGCTTCATAGGGTCACCGTCTGCGATCCTCACGTATCGGTTGTACTCCTCCATCGATCTACTTCTCACATCACTTCACTCACCGGCGGTGGTTCTTGAATGGAAGAGGAGAGGAGCAGCCCTGGTTTTTGATTAGAACGGGAGAGGAGCGATGCTGGTTTGGGATTGGAACAGTAGAGGAGGGGCGGTGGTTTTGAAATGGAAGAGGAGAGGAGCAGTGCTGGATTTAGATTGGAACAGGAGAGGAGCTGCGGTGGTTTAAGAGGAGAAGAGCGGAAGAGCGGCGCTGGTCTTGGAAGTATTTTTTTGGTTTTGCGTATTTTGGGTCAAAGTTTGACACAAAACTGTATTTGACAACACTACAAAAAAAGACACATCCATGACAATTTGGGTCGAACGAATTTTTTTCTGTCATACATATGAAACTTCTATGACGATAATTGTGACAAAACCCGGTATCATCATAGACGTGGTGGGCTCCTACTTCTATGACAAAAACTCATGATAGAAAATAGGCTTTTCATCCTGGGCGGGCCGGAGACGCAGCTGCATGGCATTCTTTGGGTCGTCCATGACGGAAAAACCATGGTAGAAGCGAGGGGGAGGAAAATTTTGGGGAGTTCCCGGTTACGGTGGGAGGTCGGGGGCCGAGCGATGCGTGCTTCTCCCGTACACGTACGCGCGTGTGTGCGAGGCGTTGGCTCTAACTGAACCCAAGCGAGGGCGTTGGGCTCTAACTGAACCCGAGCGATTGCACTGCAGGCTACGCGTTACTGAACCCAAGAGATTGATCGATGGCTGTTAACTGAACCCGATTGAGCGATTCCTTCACTACTGCTGCTAACTGAAGCCGATCGATGCTGCCTCTGGATGAAC
>NC_041392.1:697917153-697929926 GCF_002162155.2 Triticum dicoccoides | reverse complement strand
GTTTGGATGAACAGTTCACGGTGGGGGTGGATGAACAGGCCCCCGTGGTGTTGCCTCTGGATGAACAAGACCCCGATCGATCGAGCCGGTTGGGGTTGGATGAACAGGACATCGTGGAGGGCAGGATGAACAGGACCACCCCGTGGAGGGCAGGATGAACAGTAGACGGTGCAGGGCAGGATGAATAGTAGCCCGTGGAGGGGTGGTTGAACAGGAGCCCGTGGAGAGGGCTGGTTGAACAGTAGCCGGTGGAGTAGCGCGCGGTGGAGGCTGGATGAACAGGAGCCCGTGAATGAATAGTCGCAGGTGGAGGCTGGAGGAGGTCGACGGTGCATGAACAGTAGCTCGTGGAGGTTGGAGGGGTCGACGGTATAGATGAATAGTATCCCGTGGAGTCCCGTTTTGCGGTACGCCACACCCCTCCCGATGAACTGGACCCCCGTTTCTACCGTAGCGCTCCAACACAAGTCCGTTTCGTCCGTTTTGCGGTACGCCACACCCCTCCCGATCAAAATGACCCCCGTTTCGACCGTAGGAGGTCCGTTTCCTCCGTTTTGCGGTACGCCAAACCCCTCCCGATGAACAGGATCCCGTTTCGAACGTGTCCGGTCGAACACAAGGCCGTTTCCTCTGTTTTGCGGTACACCAGGCCTCATTTCCATCGCCTGTTCCGTACAAGCCCTCCCGATGAACACGACCACGCATTACATTCCGACCCAGCCGGTTAGCTCCCACGCGTTCCGTTTCCTCCCCATCAACACGACGCATTTCGTTGCCTCCCCATGAACACGACGCATTCCGTTGCCTCCCCATGAACACGACGACGATGTTGTTTCTCCATTCCGACCCATCCATGTACACGAGCCCTGGCCGTACGTATGCCCGAGTAGGCGTTCGAGACCCCGCCCGTATGTACACATACGTGGCTATATTTTCTTTCTTGCAGCCTCGCCGCTGTACATACGTGTACATGCTACATGCGCGCCTCTACTATGACATGTGCACGCCTCTACTATGACACGTGCGCGCCTCTACATCGACTAGTATGTACGTACACGTTCGCGACCAAAATGACAACGCTACGTACGCTTCGACCAGGTGGGTCCCGATTGTCAGGCACTTCCTTGCATGCGAAGATGTAGCTGGTGGGTCCCAGCAGTCAGGGGCAAACATTTTTTTCACGAAATATGGTGGCCTTTCCGGTGGGTCCCCGTTGTCAGGTGGAGGAATAATTATTTTGCACGTAATAAGGAGGCACTTCCTTGCTGCGGCCGTGGACCAAGCTATCAGCCTCTCCACGTACAGTCCACGTCCGATGGAAGCCGTTCCTTGACCACGTTGACCACGCCGCGGCGAGAGCACCAGGGCGGTGGACGACGGCAAGGCCTAGGAAGGGGACGACGCGGAGCCGGGGAAGACGCGACAGTGGATGCCCACACATAGAGTACAAGGGTTCACTAGTTCGCTGCCGTGTGTTGCTGCCATCGCCGCTGAATAACAGGGGGTGTGGGTGAGTAGAGGGATGGCCTGGCCAGCTGTGGGAGTAATAGGGGGCGGTGAGGCCTCCCCTGCATTGCAGCCGGCCACGGGAGGCAGTAGCACGAGGCACGACCGGCGCTGGTTTGGGCGGCTAGAGCAAGAAGACCAGAGGTTGAAGTAGCACTACAGCTGTTGGATGGACATCATATGGTCACTGGAGCTAGAATCATGCATATTGACTAAGTTGACAAAGCCCTCCGTCCCTATCAACTTAGTAGGCCCACAAGTCAGCCTCCCACCAAGGTGGGTCCCAGCTAGCAGGGGGTATTCATTTTTTTGTGCGTAATAAGGAGGCACTTCCGGTGGGTCCGAGCTGACAGCAGGGGGAACGTTTTTTTCGCGAAATACGGTGTCCCATGGGGTGGGTCCCCGCAGTAAGGGGCAAACGTTTTTTTCGCGATGTACTGGTGGGCGTCCGGTGGGTCCCTGCTGTTAGGTGGAGGAATAATTATTTTCGGCGTAATAAGGAGGCACTTCCTTGCGTCTGCCGTGGACCCAGCTGTCAGGCTCTCCACGTACAATATTCTTCCGATGGAATTCGGTCATTGACCACATTGACCACGCCGCACCGACAGCACCACGGCGGTGGACGATGGCGAGGCCTAGGAAGGGGACGATGCGGAGCCGGGGAAGACGCGGCAATGGATGCCCATGCGGAGAGGAGTATGAGGGTTCACTGGTTCGGCTGCGCTGCCGTCGCCGCAGAATAACAGGGGGTGTGGGTGAGTGGAGAGGAGGGATGGCCTGGCCAGCGGTGGGAGTAGTATGGGGGCGGTGAGGCCTCTCTGGTGGCACAGCCAGTGACGGGAGGCAGGAGCAGGCGGCACGACCGGCGCTGCTTTGGGCGGCTAGAGCAAGAAGACCAGAGGGTGAAGAAGCACTACGGTCGTTGGATGGACATCGTACGGTCAGTCGAGCTAGAATCGTGCATATTGACTAACTTGACAAAGCCCTTCGTCCCCGTCAACTTAGTAGGCCCACTATACCGGGTCCCAGCTAGCAGGGGGAGTATTCATTTTTTTTGTGCGAAATAAGGAGGCACTTCCTTGCGTGCGAAGATATAGCTGGTGGGTCCGAGCTGTCAGCGGCGGTAATGTTTTTTTCACGAAATACAGTGGCCGTTTTGGTGGGTCCCAGATGTCAGGTGGAGGAAATCATTATTTTGCTTGTAATAAGGAGGCATTTCCTTGCGTGCGGCCATGGACCTAGCTGTCAGCCTCTCCATGTACAGTCCACTTCAGATGCATGTCGGTCGTTGACCACGCTGACACGCCATGCCGAGAGCACTAGGGCGGTTGACGACGGCGAGGCCGAGGAAGGGAACAACACGGAGGCAGGGAAGACTTGGCCGTTGTTTTTGTTTCCCACGCGGAGGGGAGTACGACTGTACGAGGGTTTACTGGTTCGTCTGCCGTCGCAGGAGAATAACAGCAGGTGTGGGTGAGTAGAGGGATGGCTAGGCCAGCGATGGGAGTACGATGTGGCGGTGAGGCATGCGCGGCAGCACAGCCGGCCACGGGGAGGAGGGAGCAGGCAGTCCCGTCGGCACTTGTTTGAGCGGCTGGAGCAGGAAGAGCAGATATTGAAGAAGCACGACGGCCGTTGGATGGACATCCAATAGTATACAGGCCATCTGTGGAAAGCCTCAAATCTGTGGAAAACAGCATACAGCCCATCTGCCATTATTTCAAATAATTTACAACTCATTTGCTAATTCTTACGGGTTTTTTGGACCCCATATTCTTTATGTTAGCATTACAGCCCATATTGTGGCCACGGTTAAAAAATTATATGAAATTTTGCATATGTCGGTGCAGTCTGAACTATTTTTAATCCCGAAATTTTGAGTCACATTCATACTAATTTTAAAAATAAATGTATATCAATATAAAATTCAATAAATTGTCCACGCATAAAATCATTGCAATTTGAAATCTCGAAATGAAAAAAAAGATATTTGAAAATAATTGCCGGTTTGATTTGTTTTAAAAATGTACAACCCATTTCTCATTACTGATAGGCCATTTTCTCGGCCAGCCGAATGAAGCTCTCCTCGTCTTGAAAGATTTGCAGCCCAACAGGCCTGATAAAGCGACTTACTTGACAAATCACAAAAAAACTGGGCTAGCCATTTTTAGAAAGAAAAAAAACTACTGGGCTGGTCTGTGGTAAACATAAAAGAAGGTTGTCTAGACAGGCCAGAGTGTCCCGCACAGCCCAGTTGACACCCTGCTTCCATCTCAAAAACAAATTAGATAAATGTCACTCCAATTATGTCGATTCATAAAAATGCCACTTCAATTTCCAAACTTTGAAAAATGTCACTGCAATTTTTGCAAACTTTGAAAAACACCATTGCAGTTTGCAAACTTCGAAAAATGACGCTAGAAATGGCATTTTTCAAAGTTTGGAAATTGCAGTGGCATTTCTCGGATACACTAGATTTGTAGTGGCATTTATCAAATTAACCCAAAAAAATAACTGGGCGAGCTGCTGGGTCCCTGGTGTCAGCCGCTCATTGTGCAATTCTCTCGTTTATTGACTACGCTGAGAATGGCATGGGATCCAGATGTCAGAAATCCACTAGGAGGAGCCATTTTTTATTGGCTTGAAATAAGGAGGCACTTGCTAGCGTACTGCCATGACCTTGGCGGGTCCATGCTGTCATCCTTTCCACGTACAATCATCTCCTGATTGTGTACGTGTCAACTTGCTAGGCCCACAAGACAGCCTCTAAACCGTGGAGGACAAATACAACCCATTTTCTCTGCATACAGTACCAATTAGTCGTGCTTCAAAACTGATCGGCACGCCATTAAAAAAATAAAGGTCAATAACTAATGCGGCACCTCGGGCCAACGCGGCCAGGTCGCATTTTGCACGAGAAATAACACACCATGTTTCGTTGACATGTGGTCCCGTTCCAACAAATCAGTGAGATGACGGCGAGTAGTAGGTGTATTTCCGAACGGACGTGTAGGCTGGGGTGCCTCTTCGTGAACCGTGGCAAACTCGCAACCGTCCACCGACTCGTCGCCTTTCCATCTCGATTTGGAACTATTGTCGCACGCTCTTCCTCTCCCTCCTCCATTTTCCTTCAGCCCTTCACCCTTTCTTCTACCATTGTTTGATCGTCTTCTCCATGGAGGGAACAGGCCGGAAACGACCCCGTTATTCTTTCCCCGATCTGAAAGATGATGTGGTGGAGGAACTCATTGATCGGTGTGACGTCATCACCTCGGCTAGCATGGCAGGTTCGTTCAAGCCCATTCTCGACTCAACTAATAACATCATTACAAAGAACCCAAGAGTCAAGGAGCGGTTTGATATCCCCTCTCTTCTTCGCCGTGACCCTGATGACTGACGCCGGCATGACGGAGGCCTCGCCCTGTGCCAGTTGATGCCGCTTGATAATGATACGTATGATGTTAAGATGCCATTGCTTGAGGGAAAGGCTTGGGCGGGCGCAAATGGAGATTGGGTTGTTTACATTGGGACCAACTACGAGTGGGAACTTGTGAATGTGTACACTCGTCACTGGGTTCCACTTCCAAAAATCTCAGCACACTGCCCAGAGGTTGAGCACACCGGTAATGTACGCACGTTCCAATATGATCATGGTGACTATCTTCTATGGAAGATAGAAATTTGTCGAGTTCCCAACCACTCTTGGAATTACAACAACTATCAAGTTGTTGCTATCTTCGACAAGCTTGTTGCCGTCCTTCAAGGTTCGACTTGATGGATATTGCTCAAAAATCAGTTTCTGTACACTGATGAGTACTGTGATGCAATTCAATACGAGGGCCTTGTGTTTGCTGCCACCACTCGTGGCACTATTTTTGCATGGCATCCTAGTAGTTTCGGTATGTTTGTCTTCCACCGTAATTATAATTGTTTCATCCACATGCATGCGGGTTAGCAAGTTTCCTTTACTAATTAATCTTCTTCTTGTGTTTCCAAGGTCCTATGAACATCCCACCACCTATACTTGAAAAATTTTATAACCAAGGGGGAGATGCCGATGGTGATGATCACGAGCAGCGCCCATATACTCTGTGGCACAAGGCAACTAATTTTGATGGATCACCTCTTCTTGTGTGCATACAGCCCACTGATGATGTTACTGCTAAGGAAGCAGGTGTCTCCCATGGTCGTACTCTCCAGACCTATTCCAACACCCGTTGCATGGTATTCGGGATGGATACTAGTGTGCTAGCGCCAACTCCTTCTCCCTGATACAGAATTGATAGTCTTGGAGAAAACCCGCTCTTCCTTGGACAAAACTATCCGATGATGGTGAAACGCGATCCAACTGTTGTTGACACATTTATGAGAAGCAACTTTGTCTATACCTCGGACATTTGGGTGGTTACCTACCCTGGTAGTGATATAGTAGGGCGCTTTAGCCTGGATGATTAGTCCTGCATTGGTCTCCAGATCGACAACGGATGGCCCGTCCCAGAGAATCACTTGTGGTTCAAAACAAGCGTTTCCAACGCCGCGCAATGGTTGAGTTGAAGTTCATTTCATGGTTATTTGTTGTGTGGTGAAAACTTTAGTATTTATAATGTATCCTCCTTGTCGATGTGGGTTGATCACCTGTTGTATGTAATAAAATGATATGCGTGTGATAAACTTACTAAATTTATGAATGGCTTTTGAGTCACTTATCTAAATTTGTACTAGCTTCACATGCTTCACGTGTCGGGCGGGTGTTTTTACTGTAGCCATATGTTAATGTGTTCGCTATACGTAACCAGCACCTCGAATCCTCGATACTAGTACTATATAGTAGGAGTAAGTAGTAGGGTGGCATGGGCCAGAACAAGCATTCACATCCAGGAGTACAACACACGCCACAACCACGACATCCATCTGACACCATATTAATTCTTGGAGTCCTTGCTAGAGCAATCTCTTCAACCTCATCGTTTCTCTAACTTCAGCCATCGCACGGCGGGCGAGGTGTGGGTTTGCCGTTAGTTGGTTTCCTTAACTGCGGTCCCACTTGTAATGCGAACTCCAACGCATGACCCCAAACGTACCTCCATTTTGCACGAACTCCAGCGATAATTTTGACTAGAAAAGCAAGACCAAAGAAAACAAGAACCACAAGAATACATTTTACTACTCCTGTAAGTTGGAGCCTTCTTGAGGCATTCATTGTTCATCTACGGAGGCTCGATCTTGCGTCTGTGCTAGCTAAAAGTGATAGAAAATCTACTAAATTGTGCTCTATCAATATATGGATGTACTCTACTTCCCAATACAAAAACTTGCATTCATTCTACTCCCTCCGTTGCACAATACATGCCTTCTATTTGTCAAAATATATATGTATCTATATATGTCTTAGTATATAGGTACATCCATTTTTGGACAAATGGAAGTCAAGTATTTTGGAATGGAGGGAGTACACAATAAAATTTTTAAGTTAGCACAACTAGTCTAATCCGAGAGCAGAACCGAATGTTTGGTCAGGTTCTTCCTCCTTTTGCCGACACGTGGGACATCCAGCATCCAGGTCGTGTCATGAATGAAAATAGAGTGGTAGTTGAAGCCACGAGATGTGTATCTTGGGTTAAACTGTAAATAGAATCTTACTACTCTTGAGTAACTCCAAGAGCAGCCACCGAAGATCTTTATGGGATTTGTTTTTCATCACTAGCACATCGAGTTGAAAGATGTGCAGGTTCAGTGGGTCCTCTTGTGTTTACACTGACATGTGGGGCCGCATGTGAGCAAATAGATGATGGGCTCCGCGCGTCCGCTGGCTGGCTGAGAAGAGAGATAGAGGAGGGCCGAGCACAGACTGCAGGAAATTTGTTCTACGTACCTCAATATAGGCTCGATATAGTGGGGTGGCATGGGCCATAACTAGCATTCACGTCTAGCAGTATGGCACACGCCACCCACACGAGTCCCATCCGACACCAATTTTCTTGAAGTCCATGCTACAGCCATCTGTTCTCCCTCCTATTTTCTCAGCCATCGCACGGTATGCGGGGTGGGGGTTTGCCGATAGTCGGTTTGCTCAACTACGGTCCCACTTGTAAGTGAAAATGCAACACCGCACGCATTCCAGCTTGAGCGGCGTGCCGGACCAACCGTGTGGGGGTGCGATGCGAACACGGCAGGCTTTTCCATTCAAACTCATAACTTGTAAAATCTGGTTCTGCTCCATGGCGCGACCGATAGATAGAAAATAACGATTTTGCCTAGAGTAATGAGAAGTTTGGTTTTGGCGCCGTTCATGCATGGAGTACGTACGAAAATTATGAAGTTGATGCGAAAGGTAAGATAATTACTGTAGTATCATACACTACTACATGGATTTGACGGAAAGATAAAAATACATACGGATCCATCAACGTTCAACGACATCCTCACACCCTAGTGCGACGGGTCACCAACCGACGTGTGAGGAGCAGCGACGTTGGCGGCGAGCTCAGCGTGCTTCTGAACAGTGCCGTCCAAGGTTGCCCTGTGCTCCAAGAAGGCCAGCATCCTATCGTCCTCCTCTTGCATGTAGTAGTCCTTGTGGACGATTTGCGCGTAGACGTGGGTGATTATGTCGATGGTGTCTTGCTTTTCTACATTACTATACTACTACGGAGTGCATGCATGTGTGTACCTGGGGTGGAAGCACTGCATGCATGTGTGTACGCATTATTCCCTCTAGTAATAGATGTCGTGCTATAACTAACAATGCTATTTTTCAGGCCGATCGCTAGTCGCCTTGGTCCCACAGATTTTTTTTTATTTTTTCTAAAGCGCGCTATATAAACAGTGACGGATGGAGTAGTATGAGCGGATTCAAAGAAGAGTGTATTGATGGTTGCTTCTTCAGAGCAACTTACAGTGGGAAAGGTGGGGCTTATGATTTGACTGCTCATTACTCACTATTAATGCGGCGCAACGACCGGGCTGAGTCTCCCATGCGGTTGTGCACTACCCACTCCGTTCTTAAATATTCTCCGGAGTATTTGTCTTTCTACAGATTTCAATGAGTGACTACTCAAATATTTGTCTTTTTAGAGATTTCAAATGGACTGGCACATACGGATGTATATAGACATATTTTAGAGTGTAGATTCACTCATTTTGCTCTGTATGTAGTCACTTGTTGAAATCTCTGTTAAGACGAATAGAATATTTAGGAACGGAGGGAGTACACATACAAAGCAAAATGAGTGAATCTACACTCTAAAATATGCCAGTTTGAAATTTGTAAAAAGACAAATATTTAGGAACGAAGGAGTATAATTTTGTGCATGGCACATGGACTCGGATGATGAAGAGGCTTCAGGCAGTGCTATCAAGCTTCCATCATTTGTTTACACAATTGACGTACTATACAAATAATTTTCCAGTGACATGAAATTGTACAATGGTGTGAGCTTTCAACTTTTGTTTCGCGTGTCTTGCCATCGATGCTCTTTCAGAAACAATAAAAAACTAACTTCCTTGCTAATGCATGTAAATTATTAGCAAATCAGAGCTAATAATTACATCACAACTGAAGACAAAGTTGTGAGAAGGTGTTAAATTAAAATTGATCCATGCTTTCATTGGCAGCAACGTCCCCCCAATTAACTATAGAGGTACAATGGCTGGTATATGTGTGGAGGAGGAGAGAGGCCTACCTCATGTATTAAGGAGATCGATCTGCCTCATGTATTAAGGGAGATCGATCGGCATCCATGCATATGTGCAGGAGATGAATAAGGTTGGGAGAGAGACATAGCTAGAGTGTTCGAGGGGGTGGTAGTGGAGTTGCTTCTAACAAATGGTGGGATAGGCTTGCTAGACAAACGGAGGGCATGCCCGCAATATCAATAAGAGAGGAGATGGTTGCTTGTTGTCTGTGCACGTGCGTGTGAGAGACGGGTCAGGAGGCATGCACGAATGATGAGGGGGGACGATGTGGCTATGGTAAGTAGACGTAACTACATAGGAAGATCAATCGCCCTTTGTAAGAGAAAGGAGAGATATAACTTGTGAGGTACATCGATCGATGGGGGGGTAGTTAAAGTCGATCTAGGTATATGTTGGGAGATCGATCGGTATACGTGCATGTGTGTGTTAGAACAAATGATGCACGAGGAGAAGGATAGAGAGAGGGATGCATGTAGGAGGAGGTACGAGAGGCATACTATATCAAGGGGGAGGAGTGTGCGAGTACGAGAACGATGAAAAGAGTGGTGGGAGTGAGGGATGGACAGTGACAAGAGAAGAGGGGAAGCTTGTGTCTGTGCTAGGCACACCTGGCTAGAGAGGCATATCGATCGATGTGTGCCGTAAAGAAGGAGCTGGGGGGCCTACACACACCGGGGGTGAACGACCTAAAGTGAAAAGACGAATTTGCGTGATAGAGCTAGAGAATGTTAAGGGAGGGTGAGAGGGATGCGGGCGTGTGCATGCACAAGAGAAAGTTAGCACTAGCTACAAAGATAAGAGGGTTGTGTGTGTGTAAAAGACGAATAGAGATCATATATACTTCATTATAAAAAGCAAATTCGGATATTTGAAGAAATTATCATAGTGTTTCAAACCGACGGATGTGTGAATATATATAACGGTGATACACATGGTGTGGTTATGAACATGGTATACTACATTTAATATATTTTATCTCTACTCTTATAAAAAACGGAGTTGTTGATGATGGTGTGCCTGCCATCCTGCATTATAGGTCGTCTGATTTATATCTGGCGGATAGCAAGGAAACTATGATGGTTGAAGTTGGCAAGAATCATGATTGTAGATTCTTATTGAAATACAGAAACGAACTCAAATTTAGTTCGAATTGCAACGGTAGTATAGACATTTGGCATGCACTAAAATGTTGGTATGAGTAGGTTACATACATTATACAGCAAGCGAAAAAATTTAATCGGACATAACATGGATTCATACTCCCTCCTTCCATCTATATAGGGCGTAATGAGATTTTTAAGACCGCCTTTGACTATTGACAAGATTAATAGTACATGACATGCACAATGTGAAAATTATATCATTGAAAGAACCTTTCACAGACGAATTTAACAGTGTGCTTTGTGTAAGTTGCATGTCATATATCATTGCTCTAATATTTGGTCAAAGTTAGCATCGAAAAATGCATTAGGCCCTATATAGATGGAAGGAGGGAGTATCTTTGAATAGCATTTGTATAGTAAAACGGGGCAAGACTCTCTCTTTGTGTGGTGTGAATAGTTTTATTTTTTTCGTTTTCTTTTTGGTCGAGGGAAGTGCGAATTGATTTTTTACGTACAAGTACAATATTACTACACATTAGGCTTGTCCCTAAAATTCAACCCACGTCTTGTTATATCCTGAAAATTCAGATATCATGCTCCCAAAACTAGCGCCTTCACAACCTGTGCCTTGCTATCCCGAAATTACAACGCGCGTGAAAACTCCCTCCAGCTGCCAAATCCTGACACGCGAAATCCCCCTTCTAACCTTGAGCCGAAAGGGCCGCTAGTTCAAATCGGTGGGGGGTACTTTTGTAACACACCCTACATTTTGGACAAGCGTGTTCCTAAGTCATGCTTCACCCCCTCCCATCGCCCCCTTTTCGCCATTCAAAATCCCAGGCCACCATAACCTCTCCGCTCTAGCCGTGAAACACCATCCTCCTCCGTCCGCCACGTCACCGCTGCCCAGCCGGAGCCTCTTCCCCGACGACATCGTCCACCGCAACAGCTCGACGTCCTCGTCCACCTCCCCGGATGAGGATCCGTCATCCAACTCTCCGTCCCACCAGTTCAGCCGCCCCGTCCTCCACCTACAAGGAGCTGCTCCGACGATTGCCTCGTCTATCGCGGCTGCTCCATCCCCACAGCGCCGCCTTAACCTGCTCCACCGGAACCGCAGCATCCTCAACGACTCCTCGGGCGAAGCCGAGGCCTACTCGGCGCCACCAAAGAGGATGTACACTCATCGCATCACACCTTCGCCTTAACTCGCGTCCCGGCGCCGATGGTGCTACATCCCGCACCCTCATGGAGCATCTACATTGAAGCCGGCGCCGCGGGCGACATCTCCACGGCAGCTCTCCCCTAGTGCGAGGCCCCTTCGGCGGCAGCATCCATACCAGCCGGATCTGCTGCTGCTGCTCCGGCTCTCGCTCGATCGCTCGCTCGCCCAGCTGCTGCTGCTCTCCCCCTCGCTCGTGTTGCTGCTCTCCTCCGATTAAGCCACACTTCAGTCGACTGAATCGACTTTTGGGTCAGTCGATTTTCAGGGGTTGGGGTGCTCGCCGGAGTTAAGGAAGAACCACCCGCAGTAGGGACGGGGGCTCGCCGGAGAGGTACCCCACTATCTATCTGAGGGCTCAGGGTGGGGGGTTGGCGGGGGGCCTAGAAGGCTGGCTGGGGCGGAAGTGGCGAGTTGTTTTGGGGCGGCGAGGCGGCGCTGGGGCCGGCGGTTCGGCCCGTGGTGGCTGCGGCTCAAGGTGTGCAGGTTGAAGATGAACTGCAGACCCTCTCTAAACTACATGTCAAGTGCCTCTCTGCTACCATTGCGTTTAGTTTTGACAGTAGCATTCACATTCCACAGTAAATTTCAGTTTCGACAGTTAAGTTCAGAGTCAACAGTTTTTACCTCATCTGTTGTAGTCCGGTGGTTTTTGCACTCCTAGGAAAAGGGCTACTAATGGCGCACCAGTTTTGCCTACTAATGGCGCATCACTGGTGCGAAATTAGTATCACGCCACTAGTATTTTTTACTAATGGCGCACCACTGGTGCGCCATTAGTATAGGCCACGGTGCGCCATTAGTATAGGCCACTGGTGCGCCATTAGTATTTTTCAATTTTGAAGGCGGGAAAATAGGAGTGGCGCACCTTCTAACCCCCACCATGCGCCATTGCTATTTTTGAATTTTGAATTTGGATCTGGATCGTGATTTTTTTGCCCATTTTTTGCTTGTTTTTTTGCTCCTTTTTTGGCACGATATTATTTCAAATTTTGTTCCTGTTTTTTGGATCTTGTACGTTCTTTTGCCGTGTTCTTTTGCCGGAGAGGAGTTCGCCGGAGAGGAGGAGGTGGTCACCGGAGAGGCGCTCGCCTACGTCGCCGGAGAGGAGGAGGAGGAGTTCGCCGGAGAGGAGGAGGAGGGGGTCGCTGGAGAGGAGTTCACGGGAGCATCGGAGAGGAGGAATGAGAAACCATGAGGGGATGGTAGGAGAGGAGGGAGGAGGAGCTCACCGGAGAGGTGGGAGG